>NW_024581136.1:0-111222 GCF_017639235.1 Corvus kubaryi | reverse complement strand
CCCTCAGGGCGGAGCGGCCGAGCCCCAGGGGGCTGCGAGCTCCGGCCGCGCCACCCCCGCGGCGGGCGAGCACAGGCTGTGGGCAGGGCGGGAGCTCGCCCGCGGTAGCGGAGAAACCGAGATGGGCGACGCGGTCGAGTTCGTATATAGAGAGATGAATGCAGTGACTTGATCCTGACTTGTTGCCTGGAACGATCGTGTTTTAGCGTGTAAAAAGATTTGAGGAAGACTTAATGTGGAGGATATTTCACGAAAGGAAGATCGAGGTGCTGCAGTGTGTCCAGAGAATGGCAACGGAGCTGGGGAAGGGGCAGGAGCACGAGCCGAAGCAGGAGCAGCTGAGCGAGCTGGGGGTGTTTAGCCCGGAGCAAAGGAGGCTCAGGGGGGACCTTATGACTCCCTACGAGGTTGTAGCCAGGTGGGGGTCGGCCCTGCTCCCAGGGAACAAGGGACAGGATGAGAGGACTTAGCATTAAACTGTGCCAGTGGAGAGTCAGGTTGGACATTAGGAAGAAATTCTTCACAGAAAGGGTGATTAGACATTGGAATGGGCTCCCCGGGGAGCTGGTGAAGTCACCTTCCCTGAGGGTATTTTAAGGAAAGACTGAATGTGGCACTTAGTGCTGTGGTCTAGTTGTCAAGGTGATGTTCAGTCATAGGTTGGACTCGATGATCTCTGAGGTCCTTTCAGCCTAATGGATTCTGTGTTTCTATGATTAGCAAAAGAAAAGACCCAAGAAAGGAGTCCTGGGCTGATTGGATTGAGGTGCAGGATAGTAGGAGCCCACAGCATGGGCCAGGATGGGAGGCCTGGCCTACCCTTAGATAGGCTTCAAAAAACCTTTATACCATATTTAGTGCTGATAATACTTCGTATTCTCTCAAATCAGAGCTAAACTGGTACAAATGAGTGCCGTTAATGCCACGGTTTCTGCTTGGTTCTGGCCAGGTTGCAATACCTCTGTCGGGCGCAGCTAATGGCATTAATGCTATGGCCTGTGGCAGTCTCACTCATGCAGTGAGCCCTGAACCAGCATAAATTAACCTGTTCACTCATGGATTTGCAAACTTATTTATGAGGCCACTGATTAGCAAGTTTATGCTGAATGTTCAAAGCTTAACCCTTAAAGTCCTCTTTTCTTCTGATTTCAGGATCACTACTATCCTTTTTGACACTACTAGCCTTTCTGCCAGGCAACAAATGTGAAATATGGCAGATTGATAGTATCCTGCTCACCAGGAGTGACTAGAAGGTAGTTCAATTTTATTTTCTTCCTTATTTCTGCTTAATGGAAAGAGGAAGAAGCTGTTGTTAGAATAGTGCCACTAGTTGACTATGCTTAAGACTTAAAATATCTTAAGGTGGGCTTTCCAGCTCTCAAAAATATTTCCATTGCTTTGCAGTCTGTGGATTCTCTTTTTTTTTTTTTTGCAGATTACTTCTTTCTGAAGTAAGCTGAGCTTCTGCAAGCATTGAACTTGATTGGAAGCTGCTTTTGGCACTCCAGCCAAGAGCCACTCTGGGGCTGTACCCAAGCCTGGCCAGACTGCAGAACTGCAGCAGGCACTGCTAGCCTGCCACATTTTCAGTAGTGCTCTACCAGTCTTGACCCTGCTCTACCATGTGTGTGTGGGATCTTGAAATGGCCAAGTGTCTAATTTTAGGAGAATAAACCTTCTACAGGATTATTTCCAACCCGTTTTGCCAGTCACCTTCCCGATATTTTGTTACTTTTTCCCAATTTCCCATGCTGGTTTTGTCTTCCAAGTCCATTCATATTTTCTCATCACAATACCCAGTACTAACCAATATTTCAACATCCCACCCCCTGCTTTTTACTTTTGCCAGTTTTCTTTCAAGTTTACTCTTCTGTGAAGCCTCCAGCTTGCCTTTATTCCCCTTGGTAGCAAGTTCCGTGTTGAGGACAGAAAGATGAAGAGGGAAAACACCTGGACTGGGAGACAGGAGCACAGATCAATGGAGAGAGACTGCACAAGGGGCGGAATCCAACAAGGTAAATGACCCCCAAAAAACCAGGAGGGAGTGTCCTCCTTGTACCACCAAGCCCCCCCCCACCCCAAACTTCTCCTGAACTAAATAAACCACAGTGAACTATTCAAAAGGCAAATGTTTATTAGATACACTGAACTTTAAAAAACTTTCAAAGAATTATGCAAGAAGTATATTTAAATATAACAGGTGTTACTGCAATTGTGCTACATTACAAAATCACTTTTCTACTGTCAGCACAATCTGAAGACCTTAATGTTATATGCAAGCTCTGTTACATTGACTCTGGCACACAGTAAGTGGTCTGAGCTTTCCTGTTCAAATGTCATTTGTGCTGCACCAGGCTGTTCTTGAGGGCAAGATCAGCTCTCTGTGGAACTACAGCTTTTATGTTTCAGTAGATAAAGGAACTGGCAAGGAATAACAAGAACTGCTGTTTTCCTCAGCAAAAACAGGAAAATCCAAATATGGTTTCATGTGAAAATATTGTATGAGTAATAGTTCAGGAGGTAAACTCTCTTTCCATGGGCAAGTAGTTCCTATTAATCCGACTCCAAAGTGCTACAGGTGCACCAAAAGGAGAACGACTCATAGGTCCAGCATTTACACAGATGAAACAGTACATTACATTCAAGTCTCTTGATTTGCTTATTGCCATGCTGCACCACATTATTGCTTCTTATTTTGTATCTTGAACAAGAGGTTGATGACTTCAGAGAGTTCAGAAATATCACAGAGGCTACTGACTAATACAAGAAACTGTACATGTTAAGGACAGGAAGTCAAAGACTAAACTCAGTCCTTTGTCACTGAGGTGTGCTGGAAACAAAAAATAGAAAAAAACAAATACTGATTTCCCTAGATTAAATCTGCCATAGCACTGCAATAATGGAAGCATTCTATGCATATTCTAAACAAGAAGTTTAACTGTTCTAATTAATGAATGGCAATATTTATTTCTCCTACGAGGACATTTAACAGTCTGGACAGTAAGACAAGTCATAATGAAGGTAACAAACGGGGAGGAGTAATCCAAGCTCTTTTTCACAATAGATAAAAATACAGGTGAATTCAAGGCACGGGTATTTTCAAAATTAACACACATTATTTTCTTTGGAGCTAATAATACAAACTAAGGCCTAATTACTAAAAAGCTGTACACAGGGCCTTTATGTGCATCACTTGTAACAGCACTATGAGAAAGTGATCACAAAATTATTCACATACAGATGTGCACATAAACATATAAGCATAGACTGGATCTCTACAGTAGAAAAAAAGAAATATTCCTGTAAATAGCTTACAGTTCTTAGACAGTGATGTTATCATGAACTTGAGTGTAATGCTGCTTAAAGAGGGCTGACACAGAGGCAGCATGCAGAGAACATGGAGTCACAGCTGGTTGGGGCTTGGTGGGAGGCTGCTGGTTTGTGGCAATGCTCACAGCACTGACACAATCACGATCCATTTTAATTAATGCCATCTGAAATAATTCCATACTGAGGAAACTTGTGTGTTAAACAAATTTTACAAAACCCAAAACACTGCTTGGCCCCCATCCAGAGAGCAGGTTTCTGCTTAGAAAGTTCATCTTACCCTGTAGGCTCCTTTTCTGAGTATACGGTGCTCAGATTTTTTTTAACCAGGCACAACAAATAATTTCATTTGTAATTTCTTGTGTACATGAGACTACATTCAGATGAAAATATTCATTGTGCCTCACAGTCATCAAGCCTTGTGAGTTTCTTAATGCTCTTGAATTGGTTTTTGCCATCTTCAGTGGTAAAAAAGAACCTCACATCTACTTGTCTAGTTGGGCGATTCAGAAAAATGAACCCCTGGCTTTCCTGAGTATTGCTGCTAGCAGGCCATAAGCATATCTGTATCTTTATTGCTCCAGCTGAGTTCAGTGAATTTACAAATATGAAACATTTTTACCACCTGAGCTTCAGCATCTGGAATTGCAAACTTACGAGCATCCAGAACACCTTGGTTTCAGCAAGCCCAGCCAAACTACAACCCCCAAACACACAGGGTCTCCTCCTGCCATCTCTGAGCCCACTCCAATGCGTTTCTCCTGTCTCTGCTCTTTGGAGGCGAACTAAGCTCGGGCTCTGCTGACCAGCACCCCACTGTGCCTCGGGCAAGGGGAAACATCACGTCACAGGCAGTGAGTGGGCCTGCTTCTTGTTCTGTCCTTGCAGCAAGTCAAAGAAAAACAGGATAAACAAAGTGTTTACCTAAGATAATGAGGTGAACTCAACTATTTTGAGGAAGAAACTGAACAGGCAGTAGCATCCTTGCTCTCAAGCACAGGTGACCAAAGCTTCCTCTGAATCTCTGTTGAGGTGAGCATTTCCTCTTCCTCCATCATCAGCCTCTCTCAAAACTTTGCAATGTTAAAAATACTATTTTAAAAGCTTCAGTAAATTATGATAAGGGTCTGTATCAACATAATCTGCTTTAGTATCTCTGCTTCAAGAGAGTACAAACAAAGCAATCTTTGATGAGAACTGCATTGGTGCCAATTAAAAGAAAAAATAACAGTACAATCTGGACCCTTTGGTGCTGGAGGGGAAAGGACAGTGCCCAATCTCCCAAATGCATACCAGACACACAGTATAAAATGATTTATCTGACGGTACACATGGAAGAGATTTTACAAATTATGCCTACTTAACCATTACCAAGGAGGGAGCCTACAGGTACAGCTACATGACTACCAGGCAATGTACCAGTGGCTGATGGCTGTAGAAGGGGAATGCTTCAGCCAGAAGCCAAGGGCTAGAGGCTGCATGTGGTGCAGTGATCAGTAAGTGATTCAGAACCTTCCAGAAGCCTGGCTGCAAGAAAGCATCAACTGTCTTTTCAATTAACATCACACTGCTAAGAACAGAAGTGGACATCAAAACAGAGAAGAAAAATATTTACTCATTTTTGTTTAGTGGAGTAAAGACAACTCCTAGAATTTATTTTTCAGGTGTGACTTGGAGATGCTTGAGCCCTCATATGTATGGTTGGACTGAAGTTACATCTTTGTGCCGGTGCTCTAGAGCTACCAAACCTACTACCATTTATGATAGAAATATTTTTATTATAGTAGATGACCTTAATAATTTTCTCTCCTAGCTGAGACAAAGGAAAAAACTAAAACCAACTTGCTGCTCAAGCCCATAAACTGCAAGCATCTAGATATGCATAAGAGTGAGAGTTTAAATCTTGGAATTCATCTATATCTAAGTGAAATGCATTGGAGAACAAGTGGCTCAGGAATGCAACTTCCAAATTAATGCATCCTTCTAGAAAAATGGTACATTTTCATTAGATCAAGGTCAAATTTTTCTTTTCTAGTACATCTAAAAATAATTGTCGTTACAGAGCAGGCCACAAGTGCAAATTATTTACAGAGTTAACAAGCAAGAAGAAAAACTCACTGCCCATTTTAAGGAAATCATTGCATAAGTAACTGACATTTAGCAGTGCTCCACACCTGTAACTGTTCAGCTTTGATAAAAGTTCTCAAGAACTGTAAGCAGAAGTTCTCTGCATCTACACTTCTGCATTTACTGGTTCATTAAACACTATCATTTTCAAAAATATGTAACAGTACATAAATTGTTAAGAAAAGACAACTAAACTATAAAATGAATCTTCAAAACCATGGAAAGCAGTATCTTGTTATTTACAGAGTAGTGCAGTATTATAAACAGAGATTAAATGACACTGTTCTACACCTACAGAATAAGGACTGTTTAAAAACAGTATAGCATGACAACATTACAAGTCTGAATACAAACAAGAGGAAATCAAAGGAAAGGAGGATATTTTTCAAATTGCATCTCTAATTAAGTACTCCTATAGTCTTTGACATTTTCATTTACAATGATGGCACAAGCTATATACACTGTTAGTACATAAAAATCAGTTACAGGGCAATTACCATTGCAATTAACAGACCTTATTTACAGGTACTGAAATTGCCATTCCAAAGTAAAACTTGGTGAGCAGAAGCAGATGAAACTTAGAAAAGGATTAATTTATCTGATTCATTTGTCTTACATTACACCAAGGGATTTTCTTTTTAGGGCAATGTGAATGTACATGCTCAGGGATTGACCTCCTGATTACATCACTGATATGCAATGATTTGTATTTTATCAGTATTCTTACCATATCCAAAACAGTGTTTGGTATTCAGCCAGAAATTAAATTTGTGTCCTTTCCTGAGGTTACAAGTTAATGCATCCCAAAGTGCAGCTCCCAGTGCTCTTTAAAAGTCATGACCATGTTACTGAAAATGGTGACTCCCAGTTTGGCATAGCTTCACTGAGGGTCAGAATTTCCATCTCATGAAGAAATACTCTGGGAAAACAGATGAGGAAAGTGCATTGGAACAAACAACGTTCCAGAGATGGTGCTTGTTTTCACCCTCCTGAGCAAGCACAGAGACCAAAACCCCGAGGCCAGGGCTGGCTCTGCAGGGGTTTCATGGGGTTTTTCTGCCCTGGCACTGACCAACTTCCCTACTGGCTGCTGTCCTCAGAATTCCTTTGAAAGGCAGTTCCTGAGGTTTTTGGTGATTTACAGGAAATTGGTACACAGACGATATTCATTTTCCAACTCTCAAGTGCTATTTCAGTTTTTATGAACTTTGTGCCTCAACTGTACAACTGTGTACTGGAAATAAGGAGTCCTAGTAGAGAAATGTAGGGAGGACATAAAGAAATACCTTTACTGAAAAAAACCTAACCCAATAATGGTGGTGCATCAAAATACAGGTGCTTCCTAGGCTTCAAAATTTTCCAAAACACGTCATATGGCTACATGGACAGGTCCACAGATATTTTTCTGGTGAAAGGAGGGACCTTTCCAGAACTTCTTTATCTGTGGCCAAGCAGTTTATACAGTGGTTTAACTGTGCTACAGTAAGTGATTGTCTGAAGAAAGGCCAAGAAATACTTGGTGGATACTCTGCCATCTCTGCAGATGAGATGGCCAAAATACTAATTTATAGCTGTAGGGCACAAAGGCAAGTCCCCACCTCTGTCATCAGGTAATTTATAATGTGATTCAGAAAACTGGGAGAATCCAGAGTTCAACATCCTTTATTTCTTAAATAGTTTAGACATTGCAGTGAGCAAAGAGTGAACCCAGTAATTTTCAGCCTTCACCCATACTATTCAAAAAGGTAAAAACTGGGATTCAAACTTTGCCTCACAGATGCATGCCTGAACCCACTGGTTTTCCATGTCATGTGGCCTTGTACTTCTTTGCTGGATATTTATCAACACTCTGAATAAGTTCCACAGGGTTAAGGTACATTACCATCATCGCAGACTGTTGTAGTGGTTCACCAAACCACCAGTTTCTCCTTCAGAAGAAAGCATTCCTCAAAGATTCTCGTATTTGTCCAATGTAGCTTGTTTTGTTGGCGTTTTGGTTTGGTTTTTTGGTGGGTTTTTGTTTGTTTTTTGTTTTTTTTTTTAAATTCCAACCCATGCGTGACCTGACAAAAAATCTACTTGGTTAAGCCAAGTAATCCACTTGTAAGAACGATGCATATGAATTAGAATTGAGCTTTTTAAATTGCAGATTATTATCCTAGATGATTCTTTGGGATTTACTTGCCGATATTATTTTTCCCATTTAGCAGAACTGGAAACACCTTGCAGATATTGCTTTTAAGACACAGGCACAAATGCTGAAGGCACTTTCCCCAAAAAGCTTTTCAAGATTTTAATTACTAATCACACACAGGGCAAACTTTCCGACCACCAGTACAACGTACTGCTCTCATATCAGAGCCCACAGCAGATATAACTGAACTCTGGTTACTGGATAGGTTTGTAGACTTGTTTGGTAAGTTAAATTAACCCTTCTTCTAAAGGCACAGGATATAATTTTCATACGACACTTAGGCAGGGAATTCCCACTTCAGGAATCTTTAAAAAGCCTGTCTTGCAGCAGACCACCGGATTCATTCTTCTTCTTTTTTCAAGAAAAAAAAAAATTACAGTTTAAAGCCTTTTTCATTATATCTATGAATGGTCACACAGCCATGATACGATACTGGCCTGGGCATGGCTGCTGCTCCTGTGATAATGCCCGTTGCAGGGTCATAACAAAGAATAGTGTCTGTGGCTTCACCATTTTCCCGTCTTCCACCAAGGATATAGATTTTTCCATTACACACAGACATGCCACAATTCTCCTGTTTCAAGAAAACACAAGGGAATACCCAGTTATTTCAAAAGCAAGATTAGATTCATGCGTGTCTGCCCCAGTGCAGGAGGGCAGCATTGTAGACTGCCTTTTGTAAACAGCCTGGCCTATACTATTCCCTCCTGAAAGGGCCAGTGCAGAAAGGACAAAAATTAGGGAAAGCAGCAGCACAAGCCTACAGAAAAGACTATTTCAGGTCTAAGCATTTACTACGTGTAGCTCAGACAAAGGAAACAATGGAATACAACTGAACACTGTACTTACCATTTAAAGATCTGAGATAGGGAAAGGAGGAGAGAACAAAGGTTTTCAGAAGAGGGACCACAGTAGGTACTATTAATGCAAAGAATGGGAACAAGGAGAAGCAACTTAGAGGAGTAACAGATAATGAAGAGGGATGTAAATGGGGAGAGGAAAAAAGGCATGACTAAAAAGAGTGCACAAGGAAAGACAGTGCTATGTCTTACTTGAAACAGAGATAGGATTTTATTTCTTCCTTAAAAGCAGGCATGGAAAAAATACTCAGTTAAATAGAGAACACAGATTAAAACAAAGGAACAGAGGGAAGGCTGGGAAAAAAGAACAAATTTCTCTTAAGGTAATACCACAGAGTATGTGACTGGTGTTTTAGAAACATGGGGAAATGTAACTGCTACACACACACACTTCACTATTGAGGGGACACATGTTCAAATCCTGCTCAGTATCCCGTATGTGGAAGTGATAGAGCTCTCACTGCTGAAGTCAGATGGTTTCTGTGCTATACAGTGGGGCTTTTTTACACTGTGAAAACAGCCTTCAGTATTTCCTGTTACACTGAAAGGCTTTAATCAATTATAAGGAAATTAATTCCCTCAGTCTAAAGGAAAACATGCAACAGAAGATAATTTCTATACAATGAAATCATCATCCACTATACTGTTGTTCAACAGTACCAGCTCTCAAGCAAAGTCTGGAATGGCTAACAGTGACACCCAGCTGAAAAGCTACTGGTTTAGAAACTTCCTCTTCTGTGAGGTTGAGTTATGGAGATGAAGAGGTAAAGCAAGAATGGAATCAGAAATGCAATTTTATCAGGGTTAAGCAAATGTATGCTTATTTAATGCCAAGATAACAACATCAAAAACTACCTTTCAGCTGTCTACAGGTTTTTGATTGGTAATTACCTGTCTGCTGAATGTGTTCTGTACATGCATCCAGTAGTCCTCGATCGGGTCATAGCAGTAAATGGCTTTGGTGAGCCCACCAGCAACGTAGATGAGGTTGTTCAGGGACACAGCCGTGATACATCTCTTGGCAATGGGGATGGTTGCACGGAGCAACCAGGAATTGGTATCAGGATCATACGACTGAACCTGGAAGGAAGGACAACACTTTCAGATTGAAAGCCCAACTTAACTAACAGCCTAGCATGCCCACACAGGTTACACAAGGAGAGACAAGGCAGCAGTACCGCCCCAAAAAAACAGAGTCAATGTAAATGCAGATCCATATATCAATAATTTATATATATGCACAATATTTGACACTGTTTTCCGAACACTCACATTTAAGAATTCACAGAACTTGTGAAGCCAATGACACGAGCAATGTATCCATGAGAAAAGACCACAGTAACAGTGTATCACTCAATTAACATTTTCTACTCCATATTTTTTTATTAGAATAATCCCACACTCCATCCAGCAAAAAACAGTTCAAGCAGATGTCCTGTAGGATCTGGTTTTAAACCAGCAATGCTGTTTGCTGTGGATAGAAGATGCAACCAAACACAGGTAACTGACCTTGTCAGAACAGGTGTTGTCATCAGGGCCACCTCCAATGACAAAGAGTTTGCCAACACAGCTGGTGACAGCTGGGGAGCTCACAGCCTCCTTTAGGGGAGCCACCTCGGTCCAGCGATTGGAGAACGAGTCGTAGCACTCCACACTGCTCAGGCGGTTCTGCCCATCGTATCCTCCGACCACATACACCTGCACAAAGTGGTGGAAACCACCATCATTTCGTGTTTACAGCAGGTACTACATTTAAATATAAAATTAAATTAATTTAAAGCTAATTTGCTAGGTTTGTCAAGGGATGCATTCCTCAAATTTTTAATTTATACACAGGAGGAGAAGAATATGGTCTAAAAATAAAAGGTAAGGACTCCCTGGAGAGTTCCATTCAGTCACATGAGGAATGACACTGCAAACACACACCAAAGCATAGTATTATTAATACTGCAATAGAAGCTTCCTATTTGAATAGCATTTGTTAGAAAAGGCATTTCTCTGTATTTCTCTTTTTTTACATAACATTCAACAACAACAGCAGCAGCAAACACCCAGCTGAGTTTATCTTTGCTTTTTGGCATTTTGCCTTTTCCCTACTTGCTTACAGAAGTATTTCCTCCTCTCAGTTCATAAACTCTACTTTCTTGTCTCTTCTTTCATATTTAGGAAGCAGAGCTCCTTACTATTAGTGTCTACCTTCTGCCCTCTGCTTGCTTAGCTGCACATTTCATCTCTAAGAAGATCAAGTGACACCACATGCACATCTTTTCTAACTTTCACTAAGTGAGTCCCAAGTAGGGATTTCATGTACAGGCACATATCCCTTCAAAATACAGAAAAACCTCCCATTTCCACAATCCATGTGTTTGCTTAACTTCAATATAAAACATTAAATAAAACTGCTGACATTCAGAGTAGTATCAGTTTCTGTTAATAACTACAGTAACTGTTAGGCAGCACTTTAGAAGCCCAGGCAAATCAAGACGCTTCTTTGCTTCCCGAAAAATTGCTTCTTGGAAATAAGCCACTTCAGTGATGAAAAAAAAACCTTCAAAAAATAAATGACTGAGCAGTAAGATGATTTTCATGTCCATGGGTAGTGTCTGATGAAGAGCCTAATTGTTTAAATTGTTTAAAATAATTATTTGAAAATACATATTTTTAAAATAATTTGATATTAAATACAAAGTAATGCTTAAGTGTTTTCTCCACTGTTTTCTTATATACAGCAAACATTCCCATTGTAAAAAAAGTAAAATATACTTCTCTTACTTTACCCAGAAGAACAGCCATTTTATGTCTCCATCTGCCTTTATTTAAGGAGGCAACTCTGATCCAAATGTTAAGTTGAGAGTTATAAATCCATACATCCCGGCTATTGATTCTTCCACCTTTAAAATGAAACATATGCCAATTTGAGTAATTACTGAATAGGTAATGCTAACTATTAACATGCTGCCCTAGAGTGGGCAATGAAAATTTCATATCCCTTTTTGGGATGTAATAAGGATCTACCAGTATTTATACATTACACTGAAAAAGTAAGTTGCAGTGGCTTTCAAAGATGAAATCACACAGTAAGTTGTTTTCCTCATGCTTTCCTTTCCCATAACGCTGAGATCACACTAGATTATTTCTAGAAGTTGGAATGCATTTTAATGGCTTTTGCCCAAGCTCTTCAGATTTCCTGTAGTGTCACTACCCGGGTGAGACCCTCGAAATCCCATGCCTGTGGCACATCCCTCCTGCCCGCTGCTCCTCTGCCTGCCCTGTGAGCATCTCTTTCATTTCACACTTTGTTCAAATGACAGGCACACACACCTGAGGAGACGATTTCTTTGGTTAAACCAACACACACTGGTGTCTAAACCATCAGCTGCACCCTGTCATTGTCGCTTGCTGAAGGACTGAATATGCTGCTGGGAAAAGCCTGCTTGGGATTTTTTGTCTGTAGTTTTCCCAGCTGTTGCTGCACACAGGCTCCTGCTGTATTTTAAAGCAGCCGTAAGCCGGTCTCTTTAAATACAATTGATGTCCTGGAATCAGCTGTAAAAAACTGCAGATTCATGCCAAACAAAAACTCCAGAAAACACTTTTGTTTATAGTAAGATTGTGCTGGGGCTGGTGTTCACAGCAGAAAGTGACTTTCAGTTGAGCTTCTGGAAGTTCACAGTACAAAGATCTGCCACACCATTTAAAAAGCAAACCAAAACAAACACACCCCACAAACAGCACAAAATGAAAACCAACCAACCAAGCAAAGAAAGAACTCTTGAATTTTTTACGATTATTCACCTGAAACAAGAATATCATTCCGCAGAGCACACACCGCATACTCAGACTTGGTAAACTCTGGAAGTTTTGCCAGTGACTTCCACTCTCCTGTCACAGGATCATAGCACTCCGTGTATGGCAAATTAAACCCTCCAACTCGTTCACATCCTCCAACAACAACTATCACCTCAGAATAACCAGTTGATCTAAAAAAGTGAACACAGAAAATTAAGATGGAGGAGATATTTATTAGTACATGGAGGCGAAACAACATTGTCTTCAAAACTGTATGAAAATCAGAAAAAATACTATTTAGCTTTAACTTCCACAACAATGAAAAAAGAAAATAGAAGAAAGTCATTTAGCAAATGGGTTTTCACCCTTTCCAGCTGTCTCATTACACAGCAAGTTACCACACTGACAGGTGCCCTGCATAAGTGGTGGAGTTGCACTGCACAATGTTCTATGTAAAAACCATGTAATTAAATAACACAGAAAGCCCTTACTCTAATAATATTTTTCCTTTGACTGTACACCTAGATCCAAAACAGTTCAAGCAGGGCTGGAGACAATGAGATGAGCAATCTGTTTCACAATGAAATCAGACTTCATTCCCCTCCTGAGCTTTACAAAATTAATAGTACTTTACATCCCTAAATATTCCAAGTGTTTAAAAGCAGAAGGAATGTAGTCACCAAAATAAGGAAAACCAAAAAGACCTTAGAGCCAATGCACAGTAAAACAGAAAACAGCAGTGATAGGAGGAAACATTAAAGAATACTGAAATAAAAATTCAAACCTAAAACCAAAAACTAAAACTCAGTGTTATAAAACTCAGGAATAAATTAGGCATTAGACAGTCTGCAAAGTCCCCAAATAGACCTTTAAGTTCTATTCCACACACTCATCCTCCTTCTACTAACCAGATGCTTCTGCATTATACATATTCAATATTCACAGCAGTAACAAAACTTACCTAACAAAAATTAATCCACATTTGAATGTAGAGAATCAACCAGCTACCTCTGATGTGCAAATCAAACCGCGACCACCTTTATTCCTCCTTTCAGACTTATAATTTCTTGTCAGCGTTTGTCAAACTCCTATCTTTTCAGGGCATTTTTAAAATAAAGTACTTTGCACTGACAATAGTTATTTCAAGGACTGCTGTCAGTTAAGCAAAACTGAATGCAGGACTGATTTTATTTTTGATGAGCCTATTTGTTGTGTTGTGCTTTGTACTATGATTCCACTGTGAATAGGTATCTCATAGAACAGACATTCGTATCATTGCTGAGTACTGCAGTCTTCTCTCAATAATAACGTAAGAAAGAGTTATGAGTGGATTTGAGGTAAAAGTTGCATGACCTGTCCCTAAAATTCCTAACATGAACTTATCACATATTCACCTATAAATCCTGATGAGGCTTTCCCTGTTTTGAAACATCATGAATAAAACTAGTTAGCCCTTCTATCTCCTTGTCACCACACACCATATTGAAATATTCCATACATGTTTCCACTCAGAACATTGTAAACAGGTAAAGGCAATGCTAAATGGTAACATCCTATAGGATGATATAAATGAGATGTGTCTGAGAAATGGCATTTACACACCTGAACCTATCAGAAGAAACTCTTGTCAGCTGCTCAGCTTTGAAGTCATCCTCCTCCTCGGTTTCTGTATATTTACTGTTTACTGGTTTTTGCTTTTTTGAGGAACAACTCCGAAAAGAATCTCTCAAAGGGTAAGAGAGGGGAAGTTCCTGTGCCAACAAAGCACTACCCAGGAAAAGAACTTCCATAAAAGCAAGACACTCATCTCCTAATTTGCCTTAGAAGCAAGCCCAAAGACACCAGCTAACTGTGTACAAAGAGGTTTGTCTGTGGATTACTTTATAGATTAGAATTAAGGTCTCCATTTACTCACTGAAAAGATGACTGTGCCAGATTATCAATCTTTGGTTTAAAAATATATGAACTGAAAATCTTTGCTCAGAGAGAGCTCTTTATGAATTGCTGTGATGGAGTTTTTCAAGAAAAATATTCATTTAGCACAGTATTTCAAATCCAAGGAGAACAAAAAAATTTCCTAACATTTTAGTACCTATATGACCACATTCTTTCTTCCCTTAAGAAAATTTTTCTCCATTATATTTTCTAGAAAAAGTCTTGCATTGTGCAGGTTTTATGGTTAGTTTCACTTTTTTTTTTTTTTCTTCCTCAAAATGACAGAGGGCACATCCATTTTTTAAACAGGTAAAATGTGGTAGGAATACACAAAAAGAACATCCAGGCAAAGGCTAATTCCAGAAAAGAACTATGGATATACTTAAATGAAGGTTAGAAAAACTGTGACCTCGACCAGGAAGCTTCTCTTGTAGCCCTCAGAAGAAACAGTGTGAGCAAAGTAACACAGGCACTGAAACAGGCTCTAAAGACTCCAGGAGACATTATCCCACCAAGAACAGGTGCATTAAATAGAAAAGAGGGAGTGGAAGACAATCAACAGTGTCATACTATTCCATGCATTCCCAAGAGCAGGCTTTCCAGGGGTCCTGAGCTACACACACACCTCTTGATGAGGTGAAAACACCAACCAGCACAACATGAGCTGGACAGAAGAACTTTCGGTAGTTCAAACAAATTACATTCAAAACCATGGTAAGTTCAGAAAATAAATTACACAAATTCTGGTAGATCACTACCTTTTTCTTTCTCACTGTTCAATCAATTTTGGGTAGTAAATGAGGCAGCAGACAAAATGTAAAGTGAAATAGAAACCCATCTCTAAGTGGGAAAAATAAGGGACTACATTTAAGTTTTCCAAAGGCAATCAAAAAGGACATGTCAAAATGTATAAACATCATAACTTCTAGCTAAAGAGGACACTCATGGATTGTTACCAGACAGCTTAACAGAAGCTCTGATGAGAGTCTGAAGATAACTCAAAGCACGCAACAGGAAGAGCCCCTCCAGTTTTGGGTATGGAAACGTGTTCCTGCTCACTGCTTGGTCTCAGCTTGGAGATTTCGTGTGCAACACAACCAGGAGGGACAGGACAGCCTCACAGGGAGCAGGAGGGACAGCCTCAAGACGTCACTGTGTCGTTACAAGTCCATAACTGAAAGCTCTCTCACAAAGACCTGCATTTGCCAACAATGCCTTAGTAGCAAAGGGAACAGTTATGCCACACTTCAAACATTTATTTACTTCACGTAACTCTTCAATGGCTTCAAAAAGAAAAAAAAAAATCAACTTGTGAATTGCAATGTAGTCTGTTCTTTGAAAAACAAGCAGAACCCACTGCAGCCATAGGTGCATCCATAGCCACATCCATAGCCATACAACCAATCACAATTTATTTCCCAAAGTTTCAGTAAAAGCACTGATGTGGGAATTTTTTATCCTGTAGCCTGTCTCCTTTTAGAAACAGTTTATATAGAAGAGATGTTGCAGGAAGGCAAGAAAAAAGAAAAAGAGCTCTCCATCGTCCTCCCCTCCCCAAGGCCCCTCAAAATGCCCAGAAAAGGTGCGATGAAAACATGGGGGAAGGGGGACCTGGCAACTATTTTAAAACATGATCTCGTTTTGCTATAGGCAACAGAAACAAATAGACAACAGAAACAAATGACAAAGAACTATTCCATGAATGTAATATAGAAAAGGGGAAAAAATTCCTGCTGGGAGGCCAGCCAGTTTTTCTCTTTGTAAATTACTTCTCTTGTTCCTGCCTACTCAAACTCCCACTGCAGTTTAATAAAGTCAGCAATAAAACCAACAATCCCCCTTGCTTCAGAAATCACCTGTATTAGGCAAGATACTTCATTTGCAAACTGGAGGACCACTCTGGGGATGCTCAGATTCTCAAGCACATACACCCCACACACTGACAAAACTTCTGAGTGTATTTGCCTTCCTCAGCCAATTAAATAAGAAAAGCAGAACAAACACTAAACCAAATACTGCAGCTTGCAGCCCCCTCCAACTGTCTGAATTCCCATGGTCCCTCCCTCAGGCCCAGACTCAGAAACAATCACTGCCGCAGTTTCCAAACTGCCGGGATCCAAACGCTTGCAAAGACTCCCCACAGCAGTGCACAGCTGAGAAAGCCTGGGAGCAGGGCTGCAAGGACTTTTAAGAAGAGTTTCTTCTCTCATGGCAGGACTGGAAATTGGAAAGCCACTAATGGGGCAAACATTGCCAAGTATTTTTTTTCCCCTTAAGCAAGCCTTTAACACCTGCCAAAAAAATAAAGGCTCCCTGCACAGTCACTGTACAGCAACCACATATGAGTCAGAGTAAACAAAGAGGAGTAACTCCTAACACAATCTCTTTGTCTAGACCATCATTGCATCACCTTAACATAACACGATTTTATAAAAAACAGCTTAAATCAGCTGGAGTTAACTTTAAACTATTGTGTCTACTATCGTTGACATGAGGCTGGGAAAATATTTTTCAAGAAAAAAAGAATCATAATAGCCATTGCTCATAAATGCCACTAATGGATTCTTCCTCATTTCTTCTTGCAACCTCAGTCACCTATTTGTGCAACACATTATTAAGTGGCAGCAATTCTGAATTATTAAAATGTCACCGAATGAGCATGAAATACTTCAGGAACTGTTTCATGATTCTTTAAAAATACAATATTTGGTTTCTTTGCAGTTAAGAACCAGTTGTTCTTCTGTCTAATACAAATACATGTGCTACTCCATCTGTAAAATATTTGTGATGTAGCAAGGAAATGCTCTGAATACATAATACCCCCATCCACATCCTTTGTGGTGTGCTGTACATTTACATGACTTTGTTACAAAAAGAAAGATGGGGAAATGGAGTGGTTTACCTGCCACAGCACAGTAAGCTCTCTTCAAGACACTGCTATTATATGAAGTACCTTAAGATCTCCCCTAGCAAACATTAACCTTATACTTTACTTGCAAGGTAATATAACTTCACTTACCTTTTTTCAGAGCAATGAAGTGCTCTGTGCAAAAAGAGTCATTTATGCACATTCTCAAGAGACATGTGAGCTTCACACATGTGGGGAAGTACAGAAGCATAACTGCAGCAGCTCCAGAATTTAGCAAAGTAAAATTATCTGCAAGAGATTTTTCTCCAGGCATGTGTACATCAAACATCCGTACATCAAATTATGTCCTTCTGCAGAAAAAAAGGTTAAAAACATTTCCTCACCTGCGTGGCCTAGTTCTGGGAGACATCATCTCGTTTCCAAGGATATGGTATCGCCTGGCTTCGTGCAGCAGCTGATAGCACTCTGGGGAATTCTGAATCAGCTGGTCCACCTCCACAGTCTGAACAAAGTAGTTGGGGTGCAAGAGCGGGAGCCTGACGTGCGTCAGGAGTTCGTGGAGCACCGGCCGGCGCAGCTCGACCGCGCGGTACACCCAGCGCATCACGGCCTCGAACACCATCTCCTCCTTACTGATCACCAGCTCGTCACTGCAAATGTAATCAATAAGCTCGTCCTTCCCCAGTTCTAGGAATTCTTCGTGCTGGGACACATCCTCAAACGTCTGCAGCGCGAAATTCCTGCACTTGGTGAACAGTGTCTTGAGCGAGTGCGTATCTGCGAAGCGCTGGATGCCCAGGCAATTGCAAGGATCCAGCTGCTCCTCCAGGAACTTGGCGCAGGCATCGCGCAGAACGCTGATCTGGAAGAGACTCGATGTTTCAAAGAGATACTGCACGTTCTCCGTCGTGATTTTCACCTTGCCTGTGTACACGTACTGTAAAAAGCAATCCATGGCTTCGGCAAAAATGCCATTGATCTCCACCAGCATCTCTCTGCTCTCCCTGTGGTCGTTGCAGAACATGGCTCTGAAGTAGCTGCTGCAGGCCGAGAGGACGGCACGGTGGCAGGGAAACTCCCGGCCCTCCACACAGATGATGACATCTGTGAACAGCCGGCTGTCTCGGAATTCATTGAAGATCTGGAGAATGCTTTCTGCGTGGGATGATCCCGAGGAGAAGTCGAAAAACTCAGGGCCTGACAACGATTTTGGGTCCATTTCAAAAACTTTCCGCTTGGTTGCAGGGGAATCTCGTATCCCACTATCCTCTCTATTCAGTCTGCGTCCCAATATTAGTACCATTGTTACATCAGTTGGCTATAGAGTCATTGAGAAAAATTCGCAGAGGTTCTCCTTCTCAGTGTAACGGTCTGAAAAATTAAAACACTTCAGTATTCAGTCTGGCAGACTCTTGGCTTCATCACAGGAGTTAGACAAGATACTTGTTTGCTCACCCTAAGAATTGCTGAAATTGTTGACCTTTCTTGGAGGTGGTACAGGGCAAATCAGTGTGCACCTTGCCCAGGGCAGTGCAGCTCTACCTGCCACATGTTAAATGCAAAATATACCCAGAAAACAACTGTCCTGGATGGCAACTTCTGAACGTCCCAGCATCACTGGTACCGCATTAGTGTGCAAGATAAAAAACCTCAATATCTCAGCTCCAGCAAATCAACTGGCTGACAGAAGCCAAAGATTTCCTGGATAATGATCCAGAGCTTGAACTTTTCCCTTTTTTCAGTGGGATCCTCATTTCAGCTGGAGCCTCCAAAGTACTAATATAACAGCACTAGTCAAAAGGGGTGGGGGGGCGGGAGGAAAGACTGAAATTCCAAAAGCAAAAATTTAATAACCACTCCATTTTCATTAGGAAGTCTATCATAATGAAGTCTTTTAACACTAGTGTTAAATAACAATCTGTGATCTCAACAAATAACCTTGACTGTAAGTTTTTACCTGTTCATTCGTAACATCTACAAATTTGTTCACTGATAATCCATTACTCAATTAAAAATTAATGTACTAGCACACAAAACAGAAGATGAACAAGATTTGTTTGTGTAAAACTACTGGAAATATGAACAAAGGGCAACTTGCTGAGGACAGGGAGATTTTCTGTTTCCAAAGCACTACAGGCAAATAATTATTAGCAGAAGTTTTTGCTTGAACACCTTCCAGTTTCAAGTAGAAGTGTAAAGGTTCCTCCCAGCATGCAAACACATACTCACATTATCAGAGCACTGAAGTTGCAAAAATCAAATACTCAAACGTTTGCACATGCCAATATTAAAGTGTGTAAGTGAAGAAAATGCATTGACTTTGCAAACAGCGCATGTTAGAGGTAGTGAGAGCAACCAATCTACCACAACAAGGCTTTTTGCCTTTCCTGAGCTTAAAAATGCCCTGGATGAATGTACACCAAGACGTACTGAGGCAGCAAGAGGCAGGCAAAGCATCCTCTCCAGCCTGGCATTGGTACAAATGCTTGTAATATTTATTTGTATGTCTAAAAGGCCACAAACTGAATTATTTTCAAATTTATGGAAATTTTTTTCATGCCTCCCAAAGGCTTTATTCAGTTTCCCAGACTGCACAGTCAGGAAACACCAGCTCCTCACGGCAACTTCATTTCCTGATGAGCTCCCATCCTTAGAGCTGCAATTACCCAGTCCCAGACTGGCCACGTCATCACTTAAAATACAACACAATAAACGAGCTTTTTTTAAACAGCCTTTTTACACAGCACCTTTAAAAGGCACCATCTGAACAAAGAGCAAGGAAAGAATGTGTGCTGTACCTTATTCATTGAGAAAAGAGGTTCTAAAACTATCATGTTCCCAACAAAATTTTTTACACACATTTACACGGTAGATTCTTGGTATGGGGCTCATTTACCCTACAAAATACTTTAATTTGACTTAAAATAGGACCAGTTGTCACTCTGATGCCCGAAAAACACTGTTGCAATGAGCCTATCTAATAACTGATTGCCTCAGAGAGACTAATGAAACACAAATGGACAATCTGATCTGTAGCTGACATTCTATCCACTGTATTGCACAATTACTTCACCCTGTAATGACACAGGCCCGACACAAAACAACACCAACAACCGCCCCCAGCATCTCACCAGCTCTGCTGCTAAAATCCTACCCCCTAAATTGAATTTCATCTGCAACTAACTACATATTACTAGCATGAGAAAGTAGGCAGAAACAAAGCAGCACTAGCAAAGAGAAATATAACAATGCAAATAAAAATATAAACACTAAAGGCTGAATTCCAGTCTCACAGATTTAAATCAGATGAATTTCACAAAAGCTAATGGACCCTTTCCAAAGAAAGGTAGCCTGAAATGAGAAGCAAGACCCTGACACACTGCATAAAAGGGCAAAGCACAGCAACTAAGTAAAAATTCTTCAAGATATCTTTCTCATTATGTGAGAAGTTAAGACAGCACTGTATTATGCAATCACTAATAACCAGAAACAAGGGCTCTGGGTTACAACTGCTCACTGAAGGAAGCAATGTCTTCCTTATGCTTGGAACATCACAAAATTAGTGGTCAGAAAATGATTTTTTTTTAATGTCCTAATGGTTTAAAGAGATGGGAGAATAAAAAAAAAATCCAGATTAAAAACTAATCAAGGGGATAAATATCATAAATTCACAAATAAGATACTAAAAAGGAGAAAGAATTCCACTTCACTGCAGAACTTACTGGTTTTGTTTTTTGTACTTTCCTTCAATTTCTGCCCAGTTAATTACTTCTGCAGGTTTGCTTCAGCAAAACAATTTCACAGGCCTATCAGTAACAGTGTCACATGTTCAGCTCTATCACATATACATGCTGCCTTCCTGCAAATCTTGCTCTGGCAGTTTTAAAATGTCACCTTACAGCAGCCTGCCCCGAAGTGGGAAAGGCAGAGGAGAACCTGTGCCTGAGGCTGAGCTGGGGAAACACGGCAAGACAGACCTGTCAGCACCTTTCCTGTATGCAGAGGTACTTATAAGCCTTACCTGCCTACAGGCCCTGCACTGTAAAACTCCAGTCATTTAGAGAAGTTAACACTCATCTCTCTCCAATAAGTTTAAACAAAGCAAAATACATTTTTTTTCCCGAAGACAAGTATTGGGAATTATTTGATCAAAGAGAAAAAAATAATACAAAATCTACTGGATTGCTTGTCTGAGCAAGGGTCAACAAGGATGGATCTTAAGCATTCAGAATCTGCCCGTTTGAAAAACTGGAAAAGAAAAAAGATCACACTTCCAAAATGAAGTGTTTTACAAACACAGACATAACTCTGACATGGATGTTACCTCACACACATATTTCTGAGTTAAGCTGGGTTCACCATGAGTTCAGGTTCCTCTATTTCCTTCACCTACACTGTAGGCTTGTCTACATAAGTTGTTCCTCAGAAATACCCTACGAGCCCAATTCAGAGGCTGGTAAAAGAGCTCATAAAACGTTTGCCCTGACACCTTCTATCAGTAAATCCTCTTATGCAAAATACTTTTATGTTGCACTAAACTCCTCCTTCCTCTACTGCCAAACCGTCCTGTGTGTTACCCCCGCTCCCTTCACCCACAGCTCTGCCAGCAGCTGGGTTTCTGTGACCTGTGTGTCACTGAGCTCCCTGGGCGAGGCCCTTCAGCAACACCTTGTCACCAGCTGTGCCTGAGCTCTGCCTCCAGAGCTTGCCCTCGGGGTGCAATTTCCGAGTACCTGAGGCTGTGCTGGGCTTCTGCGGCTGCCAGTGGAGGTGACGTCCGGCCCGTGCCCACCGCTGCCAGCACCGGCGCTCGCCTGGCGTGGCTGGACCGCTGACCGCCTGTGAGGGGAGAAAAGGAGGAGCTGGGAAGGGGCGGGGAAGGGCAGAGCCAGCAGCACAAGACGGGTCCTGCCCGCTGTCACCTGGTGCGGTGTGAGCAGCAGCACCCCCCGGTATATAACAAGCAAGCCGAACACCCCTGAGAAACGAAACCCAACTATGGCAACGGTGTTTTCATTCCGAGGCCTGGGAACTGCAGCTCAGGCTTGGCCAGTTCCGCGTATTTTGTGATTGGAGATAAGGCGGTCGCAGGCTCGCTTCACCTCAGGTGTGTGGTTAGCACAGAGTCAGAGAGAACAAACTCCCCACGGCAGCAGCCTGGCGAAACCACAGCACGTGCTCTTTTTGTTTTGAAAGGAAGACGGGGGTGGGGAAAAAAAAGCATAACCCTTCCCTCTAATAAAATACAAACACAGCATTTAGCTTTCTTTCGTCTTTTTTTGTGATTTATGAAAAAGACCAAAAGGCTGTTGGTTTTAAAGAAGTCTTTTAAAAATAAAAATTCTTGTTTTACAATAGATATCGAAGATCTGAATGTCTAAGATGAAGTCTTTAAGAATACCGATTAACTAGTAAGCAAGAATTCATAGTGATCAAACTGACTGACATGGTAAGACTTAGTTGAACTGCAGAAGTTTTTATTCTCATGTAAGACACTATTGTGACCTTTAAAAAAGAAAGAATATCAAAATTCAATAGTAATCCAAGCTAATGACACACACACAAAAAATCCTTAAGTGCCCTCAAAAGTCACCCAGCAAAAAACAGGAACTGATTTGGAAATGAGAGTCATAATTACTATGTAAAACAAAACAAAAACAAGCATCGAAAAGGGACACCTTAAAAGTGCAGAACCCTTTATGTGCCGTTTTGTAAGCCAAAACATCCCTCAGAAAGGCACACATCCACTGAAGTGGGGAAAAAAGCACACTGCGCAGTATTATTCATGTATGGGGAAGAAACCGCGAAAAAGTCACAATCCCTCCCCTTTGGGAAGGATTCAGAAGTAATCCAGATTTTGCTAAACCAAACCAGAGCCTGAGCCCCGGCCGCAGTGTCCCCAAGGCTCTCGGGGTTCAGCCAGATGCCAGCACACCTGACACCGGGCAGTGCCCATCGGGCTGGAGCGCGGCCCGGCCACCCGAGCGAGCGGGAACCCCGCCGGGAAAGCTGCAGAACGGACCCGCCCGTGCCCAGCCCCAGCACAGCCGGGCAGGGAGCCCGCGGGAGCTGCCGCGGCTCCATCCCAGGGCGTTGCAGCCGCTCCCGCAAGGAACAGCGCAGCGCCGAAACCGAGCAAAGGCAAGGAAACCGCGGCCGGAGGCGGCGGCACAAAATGGCTCCTTCCGTCCCGCCCTCCAGCTCACCTTCACCCCGGGCCGCCCGGCGCGGCCCCCCCGCGCCCCGGCCAATCCGCGCCCGCGGCCCCGCCTCCCCCCGCCCGCCCGGCCAATCCGCGCCCGCGGGGGGCTCGGGGCAGACCCGCGTTACGAAACGGCCGCGGGCGGCGCGGGGGCCCCGCGCGCCCCCTGCCCGCTCTGCCCGACGGGACGGGAGCGCAGCGCCCGCCTGCCGACACCGGTGCGCGCACGGGGCTGGGGGGGAACAACAGCAGCACCATCGCACACCACAGGACACACACGGCCCTGGCTCGCGGGGCTCTGGCGCTGCCAACAGCCCTCCTCCACCGTGGCACCGCCGCTGCGCGCTGCCCGCAGAGCCGCGGACGCGCTGTCCCTGCCGCCGCGACTAACGGTGCCGGCCTACCCCGCGTCTCGGCCCCGCGCCCCGGCTGTCCCGCAGTGGCCTCCCCACCCTCCCCGGGGGTTCCCGGCCCGCCGCGGGGCATCGCACCCCTGGCCCCGCGCCCTCACAGCCGGAGCGCGCCCCTCCGCCCCGCACTCACAGCCGGGAGCGCGCCCCTCCGCCCCGCACTCACAGCCGGGAGCGCGCCCTGCCGCGCTGCGCCCCGCGGGAGCCGCCGCCGCCGGGGATGAGTCGGGTGCGTGGGCGCGGAGCGGTGCGATGCGGAGCGGTGCAGCGCGCTCGGGCCTCTCCGCCGCCGGCGGTCGCGCTGCCAGCGCCGCTCAAAACAAAGGGGCTGGCGGGGCATGTGACCTCCGAACACCGCACATGATGTCACCGGCTCCGCGCGGCCCTGGGAGCTGTAGTTCTGCCGCCCCGCCCGGAGACGGCCCCGCTGCTGGGCGGCCGTCAGCGTCCCGGGAGGAGTCGGGGACAAACGGCGGGAACGGGAGAGCCTCGGTGGCAGCAGCGATGGACGGCAGCGCCTTCCGTCGCTGCGAGCTCTTGCCATCGCCGTCCCTTTGCCGGGGCTGGGAGAGCACACCCCCGGGGTGCCGGGACCGGGGGGAGAACACCCCGCGTACCCCCCGAGTATACCCGACCCACCCCACCCCACCCCGTCAGCAGAAGCTTCACGTGCATGGAAGCAAGCGGTGCATCGGGATGGCACCTTCCACTGGGACAGTCCCTTGTGCCAGCTCTGGGGAGCTCTACCGAAGCCCTCCAGCAAGAGCCGTCTCCCAAACTGAAAGCAACACCCTGTCTCGGGGTAGGTGTTCAGCCTACATGACCGAAACAAAAACTATTACATGAAAAATATTAACCAAGATAGAATCTTTGTCTACCTGAGCCACAGCTCCACCCAATTAATTCAGAATTTCCAGTTCCTCTTCAACAGTAACACAAAACAGAGTGTCCCTGTCCCTGCTGACCACGGAAAGCCAAGGTCATCTTTAAGCTGGGACACGGAGAGCTCTGCTGTCACAGCTGGGGGTCGCAGTGGTGGCAGCCAGTCAAGAGCAAATGTAAAAGCAGGACCCTGGTGTCATCACCCTGCAATTTCATGAGCAGGTCTGAGCCTGTCCTGGAGCCCAAATTCACTTCATATCCAAAGTATTTGGACACTGGCCCATGCTCCAACACAGGCTGGTGGAACATGCCTGGGAGTATGGAAATTTATTTCTGTTCTGCCCTTTAGCATAAGCAAACTTGCAAGCCCATAATGCAGAGTAGCGAGGCAAAGGCAGGGGTGTGCATGCTTAAATTAAGATCATTACCTGGTACTAAATGAGGCCTTATGCAACGTCGTGGAGCTGATGTAGGCAGGTAACTGGCTGTGTTCTCCTTCCTAGAAAGATGACCTCCCCCTCTGGCCCCTTACTGCCAAGGGAAAGGAAGAAATACAGGTTCTTGTATAAGCTCCCCACTACTTTACTCTCCTAAATGTTGGATATCAATCCCAGGCATAGTATATCTTTACCTTTTGGTGAACCTCCCAATCTTCTGACCCCAGGATATTCCCTCTTGGGCCCTTCCCGGGAAGCGTACCCGGCCGTGTGCTCTTGGCAGTAGCTGACTGTTCTCTGTCACTGAAACTTGAAGAGCAGCAGTGTGTACTCAGGAGTCCAGGACTGACCCCCTCCGGAGCAAACTGGGCTCAGATTTTCATAGGCTAAACAAGCTCTGCTTTCTCCTGGGGTCAGGTAAATTGCAGCTTTGCAAAACAGCTAGAATTACTGATTAAAAATTAAAAGGCTAAGTTATGAAAATAGACTGAAAATGTCAATTGATTTTGGAAAATGTCCATTTGATCTATGTTTCCACATAGATCTTAAACCTTCAACCGTTTTCCTGAGAGCTAAAACGTAGAACTGCTTAACAGACTTCATTAGAAGTGAGAGCATTCAGTCCATTTCTCATCCTCTGCCTGGAAAAGCAAAAGGGACCCCAAACAACATAGACAGCAAAGAGAAAATCAGCAGCAAGTTCACCGTCTACAATACAGGTCTGTTGCAATAATGTATTTCACTCACTGAATATAGGAAATATTAATAATCTGAAGTCTTACTTGTTACAAAGACATTAAATCTAAAAGTATATGACCTAAGAAAAATGTTTTGCTTAAAATAGATTTCTTATCCTGTATTTCCTCTTGTCTGCCCCAGTTCTTTGAGTTTGTAACTCTTGGGGTCAATATGAATACATAGAGTTCACTTGAGAAAACATAACTGGGATTAAAGGAATGAGTCAGAGGAAGGAAAAAATCAAAACAGGATCAAGATACCTCTGAACTGGCTTGAAGGAGCTATCTGAAGGGACTACGTTTACTCCAATAAAAACTGCACGTGGCAAAAATATCTTGAGTGAAGAGGGTAAATGGAGCATTTAAAAAGAAAATACTAATTCAAAATACTCATTGAGCAATCAGTCATTTCATAATGTGCTCATGTATGCATGTGGTCACATCCAGGCACTTCCAGCTCTGAAAGCCAACGTCACCGAGGATGTCTGAAATTAAGGATACTTGAGTTGCCACTACATCCTATTGCTCTTCATTCCTCTGCTAGCAGGGGCATTGGCTGTTTTTTCTCAAGCTGTGCCAAGCATTTCTCTCAAAATAAGCAGTTGCATGCTGTCTGAGAAGCTGAAACCAATTATTAAAGATTACTCATTTCTATAAAGCTTTGTTAATACTTTTTTAACAATGTAAAGGGCTTGTAAAGCATTTAGGCCAATGTTTTCCAAACATGTCGGTGATTTTGGAGATTTTGAAGGCTTCTTCAGAGCACTGGAAAGGTTAAAACCTAAAATTAGAAGCCTGTGTGAAGGTTTTGGCATGTATCCACCAATGTTCATGTGTTTTGCTGGTGGTGTTGGATTTGAATACCACTGCTGGGCACTTTTCAGACACATTGCACCGATGCACTGGGCCACCTAAATGGTCCGTGCATTCTTCCAGGTAAAGGTATTAGCTATTTTGGGAAGTTTGTGCCTGGAAACTTTCCTCTGCTGTGGGGAGCGTGGTAGCTTTTTTCTAAAATTAAGGAAAACCCAAAGGTTTTCAAGTAGTTCATACACGGGGAAAAACCCAAAGAAAGTCCATGATTAGTGCTCCTGGACACCTATGCCAAACAGTCTGGGGAAGGGCTCAGATCTGAACGAGGGAAGAGGTGAAGATGAGCCACAACGACCAGAGGAGGAGGCTGAAGAAGAATAGGAAGGGAGAGGACAGTCTAAGCACCGCATCCCTTACCCTGATCACTGATCGGAGAGAAGAGAGCAACATTAAACTGTGGACAACAGTAAAAACCCTGAATGCAACATGGGGAGGGTATCACTGGGTAAAAGAGAGGATTTACACATTTGGGTTAAGACAAAGATGAGTACACACTGGCAACTAGTAACCAACACAAGGAACGTTATGAAGAGCTGTGCAACAAATGGAGCAGAGATGAAACAAATCCTTCCGTACAAGGAGGGAGAACAGATTCTGAGATTTCTATGAAAAGTTTTAGTGGTCAGAAAGCTTAAAAAAAAAAAAAAAGAGGTGTTGTTGAGTGACATCACTGCAGAGCCTGATGCAAGTATGCACAGAATGTAATGGCAGAAACCATTCAGCAGGATTACAAATATGCTGAGCAAAAGGAAAGGTGACGTTACTAGGAATGTGTGAGGAAAAGCAGAAGAGTGAGTTCAGTAACTATTGCAGAATCTGCTTTTTGAGTATGCCAAAAAAAGCACTAAGGTGCAGTAAGTAAAAGGGAAGATGTGTATGGAAATAGCATTAAAAAAAAAAAAGGCTGGATGAAATGAAGATGAAAGTACAGCCAAGTCTCTTCATGTGACAAGGGGATGATTCTCCCCTTCCATTCTGCTCTCGTGAGACCCCACTTGGAGTACTGAACACAGCTGTGGTGCCCCCAGCAGAAGAAGGATGTGGAACTGTTGGAGGAAGTCCAGAGGAGGCCACAGAATTGATAAGGGGACTAGAGTAGCTTCCCTGTGAAGACAGGCTGAGAAAGTTGGGGCTGTTCAGCCCAGAGAAGAAAAGGTTGTGTGGAGAACTCATGGCAACCTTCCAGTACCTGAATGGGCCTGCTGGGAAGCCAGAGAGGAACTCCTGGTCAGGAACTGTGGTGATAGGACAAGCAGTAATGGGTTCAAACTTAAAGAGGGGAAATTTAGGTTAGATATACGGAAGAAATTCTTTACTGTGAGGTGGCTGAGGCACTGGAACAGGTTTCCCAGAGAAATTGTGGCTGCCCCATCCCTGGCAATGTTCCAGGGGGCCCTGAGCAACCTGGTCAAATGGAAGGTGTCCCAGCCCAGTGCAGGGGGCTTGGAATGAGATGATCTTTAAGGTCCTTTCCAACACAAACCATTCTATGATTCCATAATTCTGTTGTTCTATGATAAAAGACATCTCACAGAAATACAGTCAACACACCCAAATTTTCTAAAATCCTTCCCATTACTCTGGACTCTTTCATTATCCTACCAAAAGTCCTGTGGGTCATGTTGACTTGAGCTGCTCTGCTGGGATAATCAGCAGGTACACTCATTTAGGCTGGAAGGCATTTTTCCAGGACCAGTCTCTTTCAGCCTCTCCTCTTCCCATCACCTGTTTGAAATGGCACCTGCACCAGGAAATGTCATCTGCAACATGGGTTGTTGCACTGGCACTTGCATAGGAAGGGCCCTGGCAAAAAAATACTACTGCCCTCCAGTTATTTTTTTCATTTTCTCCCTCCTGGCTGACTCTGTAGATCCCCCTTTCCTTTGGACAGTTATGCTGCTCATCCTAGCCCTTTGTTCAGGCTGGCAGTGCTTCCCTGGGTGTCTCTGCTGTGGCGAGGCAGGAGGATGGGGAAGGAATGGACATTCCTCAGAGCCAGGTGCTGTGCTTGGTCCTGCATGCCCCGTGCCCAGCTGGGTGCTGTCCCACTGCCTGCACGCTCAGTGCTCACTCCTGCTCAGCCAGGGAGGCTCTGAGATGACAGTCAGTTACTTCCAGTACAGACAAAAGCCACTGTGTAAAACATCAGTAATACATTTACACATTTAGCACTGCAATTAGTATTGCCTATCCCCCTGTACACCCTGGTCCTAGGCCAGCCCATGTTCCTATCCCATGCAAGTCCCCTGTCTTTCCACTCATCCCAGTGATTCCCACTCATTCACTGCTATAAGCACCTCAAAACAAGGCCCATGCCAACAGTCCTCCTGTGCAGAAAGTATGTGTCTAATTTTTTCCACCCAGTATCTCCCATGTTCCAAGCTTGGGAGATGACTATGGGAGTGTAATTGCAGAGCTGAGAAGAATGAAAATTGCATCACTGCTGCCATAAATACTGAACTATTTCTTTTGTACAGCAGAGTATCGAGACACCATGAAACCAGTGCCTAGCTGGGGAGATAGAGTGTTGTGCTGGTGTTTGTCCGGTTCCTCACTTTGGGGAGCAGTAAGAAACAAAGAAATGAAAGATGTTTGAGTTCTTGTTGGTCACACAGGTGATGACTTGAAGGGAGTTGTTCCTGTGGAATGGCAGACAAGACACATGCAACCACTAACCCAGCAAGAGATTAGTAGGGACCTACAAAAACAGTTCCCTGAGCCCACGTGGTGTTACTGCTGTGTTCCCACCCAGCCCCGTAACCTCAAGCCCAACCACAGCCCCACAACTGTTTGCATTAAATATTCTCTCACAACAGTACTTTTTCACACATCCCTACGCCACAGGCCTTCCCTTTATGCCACGCTGCCACGGAACACCCTGCGGCAGAACTCCAGCTCTGCCCTTCAGCCACACTAAATAGCTCCTCAAACCATTTGCCAATGCCAGGACCAATTAATAGACAGGAGCATTGCACCTCTTCACCTCCAAGACCTTCAGGCATTTCACAAGTTAAATGAATCCTTTCGCCAACCCAAGTAACCATGAAAAGCTTAGTCTGACAGTGAAGAAAACAGACAGGTTTCAAATAAACAGTATTTTGAATGGGCAGATGCATGTCAGTCTCCCAGAATAGAGAATCTCAGACTTTCAAAGCTGTAAGTGACCTCCAGGCTTGCAGATCCCTGCCACCACCTGCTTCTGGTGCCCCTCTGGCAATAGACTGAGGAATGGAAAGTTTAGAAATTGGATAGCTTGGACTAATACCCTTGCTACCCCTAACAGTGGCAGTGGACAGCATGTTTGCAGTTGTAGGACCACCCATTCTATGTGCCAAGGTCCTCACACTGGTCTGGGCTGCTGTGCCTTTGGGGTGGTTCTTGGGCAGATATCTAGATGATATTTGCTATCTTATATTCTTGTCTACCCCTTCACGTTGTTCATCAACAAAGCTTCATCAGTAAAGTTAATCCAGAAGAGTTAGTTCACCAGGAGCTCTGTGATTTCTTCCTCCTCTGCTTGCAGCCAGAGCTGCTGAATGGCTCAGCATCTGCATTCTAATACACACTGAGCTGCTCCTCTGTTACTGGCACAGGGGTGCAAAGCAATCTCTCTCCAGCCTGACTTGGCTCTCCAAGGATGGAGGAATAAAGGATGCCAGAAGGACAGCTGACAATTCTGTCCTCAAATCCTGTGCTTCCTGCTTCCTACACACAGGAGAGCAGCAGAGTAAAAGCCCCCTACTACCCAGAAATCACTGGCTGGACTCACCATTCCCAGCCTGAAAGCTGCTGCCTTGTCTAAAAGTGGTGGGTGCCTTGGGCATGGACAGCTGGGGAGGGATGTGGAATAGCTGCTGTGCCCATACATCTGCTTTGGAACAGCACTCAAAATCCCAGCTCAGATCAACACCCTGGTCACCCCCTGCTTTGTAAACAAGCTTTTGAGCACCTGTTCTGAGATATAAAATGGGACTGTTTCTGGACCTGGAATAATCCTATGGAAAAGAGTTGTGTCCTTCTCTAGACAAAATCCTTAGCTCTATTAAAATGCTCAGCCAGACTAAAGCAACTTCAGATCACTAGTCTTGGACAAAGATTTGTCACACGAAGACAGGAAAGAAAATGTTAGCCAAAGTAATCCCAAGAAAAACACTCGTAATGATGGTTTGCAGATTCCAATGCAGCAGCTAAATCAACACCTTGCTTTGCCAAGGAAACATTGTGAAATCTGCGCTTTACTCTTTGATCCTAAGCCTTCCTTACCCATGTTTTCATAAGCAGTATCATTAGTCAGAAATGATTGTAAAACTAAGATCGGTTTGTCAGTGAGCTGCTGATAAAAAACAAATTGACTTGTCATGTCACGGATAGCTGCTAGACTATGCTGGCATGCATTAACCTGGATTATGTAAAATATCCCATATGGTATGATAAGCTTTCTTGGACTTTTTTATTAACATTTTTGTGTATAGGATACAATATTTTATAATTTTAAAAGGAGAGGAGACTGAAATGAGGAACAAATCATTACCACAAGCAGGAAGCAAAACAAGGCAAATACATGTCTCATTTTTAAAAAATGTATGCTATATTTATATTATTCATATTTTTCTCTAAAATTTAATAAACCTAATAATGCCCTTTAACTCAGAAACACACTAATAAGAGCATGAAGTTCTGAAGAACTCCTGTCTTTCCCCAGGGCAGATATTATGGAAACAGCACTGGAATATTAAAATTCTCCATTCTCTTTTTAGGAGAAAATTTTGAGGGAAAAATTAAATTTTTCTTAAATCAATAGTGGTTGGCACAAAAATTACAGTAGCACTTCTAAAGCTAAAACGCCATAATTGGAAGTGGCAAACTTTTAAAAGTTCCCTGCTTTCTCCACTCTAAGATGGCTTTGGTCTCCTCTTTCTCCAATGTCACACCTCCAAAATTTCACACACAGTCAGGCGGACTTGTGCTCCCTCCCTGCTGCTCGGTAGCGCTCAGCTCCGAGCCGGGCTCCGCCTCCTGGCTCTGCCGGAGCTGTCACAGTTTCCACCCTCGAGGCGTTGCGGTGCTCCCGAGCTGCGCGCCTGGCCTCGCGCGGCTGTCCCAATGCCCTACATTCCAGACAGCTTCCCTGCTGGATCGCAGAGCCCTGCCAGCCACCAAGGAGCCCTCACAGCACCTCGGCGGGCCCCTGGCTATGCCAGCGCCAAGGCCGGCACTGGCTCTGGAGGCTCTCGGGGTATGTCAGCACTGCAGAGCCGCGGTCCAGCGGCTCCTGTAAGGACACCTCGCCCCCTGCTCCTGGAGCTTCCCTGCACGCTCCCGTGAGGAAAACCAGAGCTCGCGGGCACCCTCGGCTCCCTGCCCGAGTGCCCGAGTGCCGCTGTGCCCCACGAGGAGCTTGGGGCCACGCTCAGACACCCACCCGCAGGGTGGTCAGCGGGAGCTGCGCTGTGCTGGAGATGCAGAGGGACCAGGCGGGGCTGCCCTCGATGCCCGGGAGCCTGCGGAGAGCAGAGCCTGGGCACCTGTCCTGCCTGGCCTGCATTGCACACGAGGAGGAGGGCCGGCTCTGGAAACTCTATGTGCTTTTCTGGCCACTGCTGCTGGGAATCTGATGTTCAGAGGCAGGCAGTTACGGCTGTGTTGAGCTAAGATGACTCTGATCAGCTTAAAAACCAAACTAGCAAAGGCATAGGCTCCTAAGAGCAGAATTCCTTCAAATTTGGTACGCAGGCAGTTAAAGCACACTCAAAGAATTCCCTTCCTCAACAGGAAATAGTACAACTTTTTCAGTGCTTCCTCTTTTAATATTTGAAATCTTTGCACTTCACGCAATACCTTTATTTGCATACAGATTGTAACAACTCACCTACACTGTTTCTAACTTTAGGTCATTCATAATTCACTTACGTAAAAGGCAGTAACGGTTTTTGCTACTGGTAATAATTAGCAAAATGTACTTTTCTACAGCATAATCTCTGCTCAGATAAATATTTTCCCACCTGCTCAGCTACTTAGCTAACAATCTGCCAACTCAATTCTTCCGTAGGCTGCATGTAGCTGGAAGCTGTGAAGCAGGGCTTATCCACATCCCCAAGCTCCCTGGCTCACACCATATGATTCTAGTGGACAGTGTCTCTGTCTGTGACAGGGGGTTGGAACGAGATGATCTTTAAGGTCCCTTCCAACCCAAACCATTCTATGATTCTATGGTTCATACAAGAGTTAAGATTAAAGACCCTTCCTCTATAAGTAATGTTGAATTCTCTTGAAAGCTATCTAACAACACTGCCTAAAGACCAGTTTCACACAAGTTTAAATTTCTTACTAAAGAGACAGGTAAGACACCCTGCTGAAAAACTGCAGAAGTTCAATTTTTTTAACAGTATTTTAAAACCTGATGAAGCTTCAGTTGCTGTAATGATGTGGAACTAACTGAGAACTACAGTCTGTTTTCTTAAACTAACATTCAGGTTCACCAGACATTCACCATTCTTGCCACCGTTAAACTGCAAGTTTAAATGTCAGGTTTGAGCTAAAAAAAGTAGCTGCAGATGAAAAGAGTCAACTGGAAAATCAGATGGACGTAGGTAGTGGTTTTGTACAGGAGAGCACTTGTATGTGGATGTATTAAGTCAAATTGCACTTTGACCAAAAGTTATGTATTTATTAATTGAAAACATGTAGATTTCTGCTTCTTTCCAGTTTGCTTCTTTCCCCTAGACCAAACAAGGCTCAACTTTCAGCAGTCAACTGTCAGTGAACCAATTGATTACCCCCTTCATTATGTCAGAATAGGAAACACAAGAATTAATTACAGAAACTTTGGGATAAGTTTATCCCAGGGATAAACTTATGTTCCAAGAGTAGCAATATTTGCCAATGCCACCCCTATTTTTTTTGATAGTTAGACAAGCTAGTAAATGACCCCATGTCAGCCAGCAGTGTAAGCTGTACCATATGATGGTCAAAAGGAATGACTGACTCTGTGATCTGCTGTGTGCACCACACAGGTTGTCACTCCCTCTTGCAAAGAGTCCTGCTCCCTTCTGTTACCATCTCCAGAAAAAAAAAATCTCATTTGGCTTCAGAAAGTTTAGATTGGACTTCATTCTTTTGCTTTGGGTCCATGTGGGTTTCTAGTCTGATAGACTCAGTCCTGCAGGGAAGCAAACAAAGCAACCTGATGCAAGTCAGCAAGTGGTGAGGATACAGAGCACACAGACCATCACATTGGCTTCTCCGCTTGTGGTCTTCCCAAGTAGGAGGTTGAGAGGCTTTACAACCCAGGAAGGTTATCTGTGTTGCAAATTAGCAGAATCCCACCACAAGGAAGGTAAGGAAGGACCACACCGATTTTGGGGCCAGCATTTCTAAGCTTCACGCAGTCGAAAAACCAAAGGAAAATTCGGTCACAGCTCTGGACCATCACTCAGAGTGCGAACTCATCAGTTAGGTATGTGTGCACAGAGCTGGCTGAGATCAACAAGCATTATGAGAAATACAAGTCAGTGTTGCTTTAGACATCAATCAGAGACTAGATTTATTTCCCATGGTTTGGGGTCACTCTGGGAGCTTTTCGCAAGGCCACTCAGCAAATGCTATGAATAGACTCAGGAACTTGAGTCTTAGTCCAACCAATGTCCCATTCACACATCTAAAGTGCTGTGCTTTTGCACCTGTACTCTGCTCTAGATGGTGGCTGGGCTAAATAGGGCAGTGCTGGACAGGAGAGCTGACTCCTGTGGCCTTCCTTCTGCTCAGATGGAGTGGTTCTCATTCCCATCCTGTGTGCCAGCCAGAGGGAACACCTGACACCACTCAGGCTGATCAGGCTGAGCTTCTCCCCTAGGGATTAAAAAGCTGCCTCTGAATCTTTCTGAATTTACCCTCAGGAGGCTCTTAATCCTTCAGATGTGGCTACTAATTCCATTGTCTGTTTCCCTGGTTCTTGTCCCTGTGTAATTCTAAACTGCACCTTTGAACCAATATGTACTCTAAGAAATGCACATCTGAAGTGAGGGCCCAGTGCCAAATTTAGATACCCAAAAATGGATAAATTTAGAAAAATTTCTGAATTTTTTCTAATTTAAAATTAGAGAAATCTCAATAAAATAAATGAGGGGTTGCAGTTTGTGAAGCACTTTTTAAGCACCCACCCACACTGGAATGCTTATGCTTGGAATTATGAACCTGACTTCAAACAATCATGCTGGAGCTCAAGGATGCTCTGGAAAATGGCTTCAACCTCTCCCAGCCCCATTCTCCCATTACCTTGGGCAGTGCAGGATTAAAGAACTACTGTTCCACCTTAGTCAGCTGCTATTTGCCTTCTCTGCTTTGTTACCATCACACAGGCAAATGGAGAGTTAATGTTTTTATGTCTACGGGTGCAGGATGTCACAAGAACTAGTCTATCTACTCTTGAGCAGTGCTGAAGAAGGACTAGAAGTGGTTAGCTCTGTTTAACTGTCTTCCAGTCAGCTGCTGTGGATTGCCTGCACTGTGGCACCCAACGTTCAGGAAGGGGGTTGTGTAACTTGCTCCTGCAGGGGAATGAAGCCCATGAGTCACTGGGTCCCTTTGCTTTGCTCCGGTGCATGGCTGTTAGAGGTCCTGTAATAGCCCTAAAACACAGACCTCCACATAATTCACTGCAATGGCAGTTCCCTCCATTTCCCAGCTCCTGCCAAGCAGAACAGCTCTCCTTCATTTCAAGAGCCGCTTAGTTGGTCAGGTTTTGTTACACTGTGGAACAAGTGTCTGAGCTATAGTGCTGTTACTCTTGCCAAGGCTGTGTTCCTTAACTTGTGTGCTGGATGACAGAGCCTAGCCACAGCAGCAGATGGAGGTGCATGAAAAATAGAAGATCAAAATATCACTGAGGACAACAGGCCTCTACTTCTTCTAGCATGGACCTTGCTCCTGCTGTCCAATTATGGAGGTCAAAGGTGTAATTTACTTAGAGGAAGAATTATTTGTGCATAAACAGCCACTGGCTAATAATACAGAGAAGATGCTAATAAATTCTAATGGGTGGCAGAGCAGACAGCACTAGACAAGTGACCTGAGCATCTTGTTACATAAACTGAAGCAAGAGGGAGTCTGATGCTGATGACAAAGCCTTTTTGTGAGTAACACGGGCAAAATCTTTTAGAGAACAACTCAACTCTTAAGTTAAAGAAAATGGGGCTCTTCTTTCCTACTAGAAACTAACTTTAGCAACTTCTTTCCCTCTTCACATACAACAAGAAATGGAAGTAACTGCTGCTATTTTGTTTCAAAGACAGATTATCTTGAGACGGAAAAGGAGGAACACTGTTGTCATGAAAAACCTGCAGTAGTGTAAGGTGTTGTCGAAGGGACATCCTTCTTCCAGGGAGAAGGAAAACACTGTTCTGACTGGGGAAGGCTTGTTACAGTTCTCAACTGCCATGGCTGGCACCTACTGCATTTCTTTTGGTTCTTACCTACAGCCACATTCCTAGGCCTCGGCCCTTCCAGTTTCATTTGGATGCATCTCATCTTGGGCTATAAAATCTTAAAATACAGTGCTAAGTGATGTCTCAGCTTGTTCTGCCTGCTGCTTTGGGAGTGGCCATACTACACCCCCAGACTGCAATTCAGCTGCTTCAAATAGAACAAACACTTATTTAAATAGCAGCCTTCCTCCACCACTCTCTCAAAAGCTAATGAGCAGGGGATCAAAGATTCTTAAGCTCAACTGGCCCATTCACATGTCAGGGTGACCTCCATAGCCAGTAACACACATGGGAGCAATGTAACAACCAGACTTCAAATACTGAACCCAAATAATGTGGCATTTACAGCTTGGTCAGCTGGGACCTCTCTTTTATACAAGCTGAAAGCACGGTTTGGAGTCACTCATCTGGATTGTTAGCACAATGCCTGACTATCCCGAAGAAAACAATACATGGAAGCAGCAGTTTTTCTAGAAACATCCTAGTGTCTTAAAATACATGCAGGAACACTGAGAGAGCAAAAGATGGACAGGTAATAAATGCACCACAGCAGGGTAACACTGCAATCTTCTCTAAATAAGAGGCAATTTTCAAGAGTGAGGGGACGAGACAGGCCAGCTTCACAGAATCACCATTGTTTGCTGACTTTGAACAACTGCAGCTCCCCAGAGGGAGGGATATGAGAAGGCTCAAGCAGTAGTTTTTGAAATGGAAGGTGGTGCTGGTTCAGCAGAGGAAGTAAACTGCAATGAAACAAAGATTCCAGTTTGCAGTTTATAGAAAATCTGGTCCAAAAGTTCTGTATGTATTTTCAAAAACTAGAATCCCATTTGTTCTCCCATAGCTAAATTAAGAACGTGCTATTTTAAGCTAGTGAACATTATCCCAATGTACTGAAAACACAGACAGAAATCCAGCAACTTTCCAGGGTTGACAAGATTATCTCAGGCCTCAGCTATCTTGCTTTGCACTGTGCTAGAAAACAGCTGAGAGTAAGATGAGCCCTGATACATGTCCAGCTGCAGTGCCCACCCCTGCTCCCACACCAAGGAAGTCTCTGCTCCCCAGCAGAATCCTCTGCACTGTGAGGTGTTTTCTGCAGTGCTTATTGGGATGCACAGTGGAAGCAATTGCAGTGTAGTTCTACTTGAAGAAGTCAAAACCTTGCCAAGACCTTTCTTCTGCTGTTGTGTCCTTCCCCTCTTGGAGGCCAGCACCTTTAAACAGGCTCTCTCAGATGAAGGAACGCTGCCATCCACAGCCATGAGGACGCATGTTGAGCCCTGGGGATGTAGCTGTCAACATGTTGTTGGGTGGCTTCAGCTTTGCAACCTATCTGGAGTGTAAGAAGTATAAGGCAGAATAGCCTGGAACAAAAGCCACTTGGTCACAGAACACACATACTTGGAGTATCACTGGTGGCAACAAAATGGACATGGTCTGGAATAGGAGGAAGAAGACAAATGGCAAGGATCACATTGTGTGAGCTCCAGGTCAGAAATATGAAGTCACTGCCATCTACAAGTTCAGCAACCTGCTCACTACTTAGAGTATGAAGTTTCCAGATCCCATTGTGATACCAGGATGGCTGAGCATCTTCTTTCTCACTCCAGAAAACCTCCTGCCAGGCTTTATCTGGCCTCTTCCTTGAGACAGCCTCACACTGCCATGTTTCATAGCTGGTTCCTCTTATCTGGTCCCTAAGGGCTCTGTTAGCTAAAGTACAACGACATGGGAAGAAAAACAAGTAACAAGAGCTGTCAGAAATAGGTTCCTATGTTTCTGCCTTTCTTTAAAGAATGCCTCAGCTCTTTGCTCTTGATCCATCATTGGTGGGTGTCCCAGGTGAGATTTCTTCTGTCCCTCCTCTTAATCCTGGCCGCAAGTCCACGACTCTTTCCTGGGACCTCCTGAATCTTTCACTTTACAAGATGGGAACCAGGACTCCTGGCTAGTCTGGGCAGATTAATCTGTCATGGTCAAACTTTACAGTGCTGAAATGCCACAGTGATGAGACCGTGGATTCAGGAACAGACAGTTGAAAATGGGCTGGTATTGGCTACAGACCAACATTTAAACAGGGAACACGGTCAAGGGGGAACAGAAGGCGCAAAGGTAAGGAAGTCAGAGCAGAATGGAAAGCAGCCTCTGAACTCAGCTCAAATGTGCTGTACCAGCAGTACAGATTCATAGGTACCAGCAGCAGCCTGTGATGTTACAGAGCTCTGTAAACTTGCTATGACAACAAGATTACTTACACAGTAATTCCAGCCAGTTAGCCCGTTCTCTCAAGCTGATACAGAGTATACTAGGTCAGCTCAGTATTCCTAAGGTAAAGACAACAGACAAACAAGTTGTGAACAGACAAACCTTCAGCTCTCACCAGTTCAGTGTTCATTTAGCTAGCAGGTAATTCTTTACTGAAAACAGTATAAAAGTGCAGACAGAACAAGTCTCTAAAGGCCAAATAGAAGAATGTATCTGGAAGCTTCTACCATGAAGTAACAAGCTGGATTTGCCCCAGGATTAAATAACACATTGCTACTGCAGTCTTGGGCCATAGAGCACCTCACGAGAGCAGCTGCCTGGTTGCTGCGTTTGTTGTTCCCTTATACCTGCAAAGGCACAACACTTCAGCACTGTCCTCGTGCTAGTCCAAAAAGTGAAACTAGCTACTACGTTTGCAGATTAATCCCTGAGCAAGGGATTCTCTGAATACAAGGCAGCCCAGTGTGCGGCACAAAGGGCAGAGATTTTCATTGGGATGTACTAGACTGAATTTATAGCTGTTATTGCAGTTTAGCTAGTAATGAGTAGGCTGCTATGCCTGCCACGGGGCTCGCTTGCCTGCCTGTAAATTACATTCTGGTGCTCATTGGTGGTCGCTGCTGCTGTGCTGCTGATCACCTCACTGTGTTGTGCCTGGGAGCACTTTGGTGACAGCCATGGTGATGGGCCTGGGCTGGCAGGTGGCCAGGGTGTCACTGCAGTGTCTGTGCCGCTGCACTGGGCACACTGGAACTCCAGTGAGAACTGGGGTGGAACAGACTGTGTCCTGAGTCAGAGTCCATGGTGGAGCAGAGATCCCCCTTCAGCCTGTGGAGCACCCCATGACAGAGCAGGGGGATTCTTGAAGGAGGATGTGACCCCGTAAGAAGCCTGTGCTGGAGCAGGTTTGCTGGCAGGACCTGTGATTCCAGAGGGGACCCACACTGGAGCAGCTTGTGAACTGCAGCCCACGGGAAGGACCCATGCTGGAGAAGTTCAAGGACTGCCTCCTGTGGTGGTACCCCACACTGGAACAGGGGAGGCAGGGATTCCCCTGCAGCCCATGGTGAAGACTATGGTGAATCAGCTGTGCCCCTGGAGCCCATAGAGGACTGTGGTGTGGACTATGCCAATGGTGGGCTATAGAAGGAACCCCTTGTTTCAGCCAGGTTGGGGACAAGGGGAGGAGTCATTGCAATGTTAAACCCTGTAACCTGGTCCAAAAGGACCTGGGGTGGAGATTGTAATGGATACACCTTTGCTGTAAGCCATGATTTGAGTTGTATGTTACAGGAATTACTGTAAGAGGAACCACCCAAATCAATGGAGGAGAAGCCTCCCAAGAAGCAGCTGCAGTGCAGAAGTGACCTGATCTAAGCTGGCCTTGGTGCCCAGGAACTCCACCTTACACAGTGCCTTTCCTGTCCCAAGTAGCCACCAGAACAGATTGAGCCCGAAGTCGCAAACTAGATTAACTCAAAGGACATTTTGTGGACATTGTGCAAGGGCGATCCATAGACTAAGGGAATGACATCTGTGTATTATATCCAAGGGTGGGAGGTGGGGTGGTGGAGAATGAAGTTGTGCTGAATAGTGTGGGACCCAAGCATGATGTGAATGATACGGAGTACGGGGTGGAATGTGTTTGTTTTGTCTGGGGCAGGGTTGATTTTCTTCACAGTGGCTAGTGTGGGGCTTTGTTTTGGATTTGTGGTGGGCACAGGGTTGATAATTTAGAGGTGTCTTTGTCATTGCTGAGCAGGGCTTACACAGAGCCAAGGCCTCCTCTGCTTTTTGTGCCACCCCACCAGTGGGAAGGCTGGAAGTGCCCGGGAAGTTGAGAGGAGACGCAGCCAGGACAGGGAACCCCAACGGATCAAAGGGATATTCCAGACTGTATGACATCATGCTCAGTATGTATTGTGGGGGGAAGAAGGAGGACGAGGGGACAATTGGAGTGATGGGGTTTGTCGTCCCAAGTAACCATCATGTGTGATGGGCCCTGCTCTCCTGGAGGGGCTGAACACCTGCCTGCCGTGGGAAGCAGTGAATGGAGTCCCTGCTTTGCTTTGCTTCCGTGTGTGGCTTTTGCTTTGCCTATTAAACTGCCTTTATCTCAACCCATTAGTTTTCCATCTTTTGTCCTCCCAATTCTCTCCCTGGTCCCACTGGTGGGGGAGTGAGTGAGCGGCTGCCTGGGGCTGGGCTGCTGGCTGGGGTTAAACCACACCACCGTGGCAGCAGAAGAAAGGAGGGGAGCTGCTTGTCAGGAAAAAAACAATTTTAGGGATTAAAAATACACCATATGGGTTAGCAATGGCACAGAAGGAGACAGACTGTGGAGAATGATCACTGCTACTAATAGTCAACAGTTCCTTGAGCTGCCGAGGTCACTCCTGCAGTGCAGTTACTGTGTAGCGCACTCACAATACCACAGCCATCGACCGACCTAGTTACTGCAGGGTTTCCGTTCCCAGCACTCACAGCCAGCACAGTCTTACTTCAATTTCACAATTAGTAATGCTTTGCTTAAAGCTTCAGCAACTGGAATCAAGTGATTGCTGCGGAATCTCAGCTTTGCTTAAACAGATAAGGACAATGTGAAGCTTCTCACCGTCAGAGAAAAGCCTGATAAGGTGAATTCCCAAAGGTCAAAAGTCTTGATGATAAACAAAGAGAACCTAGACCAAGATAGGGTTAAAGTATTCTGATTTTGAAAGCACACCTAGTACTTTTGAGAGGTTTCCCTAATTTTCTCATGGTATTCCTACAGGAGTACTTAGGAAAGAAGGGGCTGGCTTTAGAAAAGGGAGCATTCATTAGCAAAAGTTAGCGCAAAAGGCAGCAGGAACACATTTACATCAGCTGGGAAAGGAAAAAGCCAAAGGGCTGCACAGACTATACAAAATGAAGAAAACCCCATTACAAGGAGGTAGAGGAAAGCAGGAAGGAGATTTTTTGCTTTCCTTCCTCTTCATCTTCTAATCCGTCTCTCGCAGACCCGCTTTCACCTCCTTCTAGAAGAGGGGGAAGCCAAGCTTCCCATAACACTGTGAGCTCAGCTATACAAGCTGGAGACAAAAGAGGAAACCAAACACGCAGTAAGAACCTGCGGATTGGCAAAACAAGGATTCCTAGAAGTAATTATCACAAAAGCAAGGTTGGTTAGCACTCAAGCTACCAAGGTGAGGAGCTGGCCCTACATTCCTCTCAGGGGGAGATAGAGGTAAGCTTTTCTACTTCCCAGCGTGAGAGTTTCCTAAGCAAGCCGGGGATTTGCTCTGTTACTCTGAGTAGGCTGTGTTGCTTTTTAATTCAGCTTGGATCAGCTTCTCATCTAGGTGATGTCCAAGTAGATCTGGTCCATCCTTAGGTGAAAGCGAAACCTTCAGCACTGTGTGCTCCTGTCATGCTGGAGGGTCAGCCCCAGAGCTCCCCTGCAGTGTCCCCACTGCCAGGTGAGCAGGCCTTGGTCCCGCCACTGTCCAAGTCTGTCTTGGGGACAAGTCAGATGCAGCTGTGACTCAAGCTATGCCCAGCAGTGAGGATGGTGGGGATGAGCATGGGTACACTGCTCCCCAGGCTCTCTCCCTTAGCTTTGCCTGCTAGTCAGAACTGATGGCATGGCACTGGCTGCATGGACCACATCCCTGTGCCCAGCAGTGTGGCCTGAAGACACTCAGCTCTGAGATCTTTGATGCTGCTCCATGTCCTTAAGAGAGTTGTGCCCATTTAGCCTTAAAGAAAAGCCATGCAATGTTTGCCAGCTAACAAGTCATGAGGGACAGAAACATCCACTTTAGGGCTTTCTGAATATGCAAGCATATTATTAAAAAAACAAAGCCAAACCCCAAACCAGCTCAGTTATTAATAACCACATACCTGCAGAAAGAAATATAAATTATTACACTTTTTCCCTTAGCAGCCCAGTCCACTAGGAGTGGCTTGATAAGCATGTGGTGCACCTATCAATACAACCAGCAGACCCAGATAACAGCGAGGGACTGGATTGAGGGTGGGAAGCAGGCTGTCCCTGTCACTTGTAATCTTCTCACATCCAGAGGCATCTTAAGGCCTTTCTAAACATGTAATATGCCTGAAAATCACTGAAAAAAACCCTCCCTTTGTTTGTGTTAACAGGATGAGAAAGTGCAAGGCTTCCTGTTATGTGTGTGTGACAGCTACAGATAAGCAGAGACCTCTGGACAGGAAATCCGCCCAACTTCTGCAGTGTGATTCGCCCGAAGCTGAGGAGCTCTTTTTAGATCGAAGCACCAACAGAATGAGACGGGGCTGGCCAGAAAATGGGGGACACACTGGAGAAGAGCTCTGAGGAGCCCCAGATCTCTTTGGACAATGAGTGTTCGATGAAAATGGGGGACCTGGTGGAAGTCTCGAGCTGTGAAAAGGTCAAGTTTGACGATACGGGTCTCTCTCTGGTGCTCCAGAATGGCCTGGAGAACCTTCGGCTTGAAAATTCCCTCACAGATGTCATCCTGTGCGTGGACAGCAGGGAATTCTCCTGTCACCGAGTGGTCCTTGCTGCAGCAAGCAATTATTTCAGGTAAGGTTTGTAACAAACAAAACCAATAAACTTATTTTGCTTCTTAGACTTGAACTGTACGTCTCCAAGGAGTGCAAACTGGGTGCTAAAGTCTGCAAATTTGCACTGAGCCTCTAATTCCTTACATCTTTCAGCTTGTTTTTTAAAGTTCTAGATTTAAATAAGGCAGGTGCCAAGTTGTGGATTTGCTGGAGTTCTGATACCAGCACTCACAAAGTCTGCTGGAGGCGTGCAAAGGAAGACAGAATATTGGCAGTCAAGTGCGTGAGAAAAGGGTGTTTTAAGCAAGTTTCTGTAGCTGCTTGTCTTGTCCCTTTGGGACCTGGGCAAAAAGGAATACCTATTCAGATAACAGGCTATTTTTATTGAAATAGGGGTGGGTTTCTGGAACTTGCTGATTTTTCCTGTTACCATTCTGGGGTAAAAATATACATTGTATTAAATTGTTGAGGAGGAAAGAGAAGGAATTTTCAGTCTGTCCTAGGGTTACTGGAAATCAGTTGCAATGGGAAATATCCCCTTGAAAGCAATTTTGCCACTTCACCATCTCCTTCTGGTCCGCTTGAACTTTTCATTCTTTCAGTACAATAGACATTCTGAGGCTACTGGCCAACAAGAACAAATTTTAGACACACAGGGGAACTCGGTATCAGTTTTAGCACAGATTTTCCATTATCATTTAGACAACATCATTTAGACCATCACATTTGCATGGCTGGGATTTTTTTCTTTTTTTCTTTTACTGCTAAAGTGGTCAGATGACTGAAAAGCTACAGAGGAAACACGAGAAAAAAGAACCTGTGACCACTTGTGACATGAGCAGAAAGCTAATTTTAATGGAGTCTGGTAAGCTTTGCTGGTAGTGCCTGGAAGAACAGTTCTGCTTTTCTAATCTAGTATAGAGACTGTGTCTGTGAATATTTGGAGACAGGTATTATTTCTACAGAGAGGCTATATTTATTGCAGATGAGAAAATGTACAGCTAAAAGCAGAGACGCCCAAGTATTTCTTACCAGCATTGTGTGCAGAATGGACAGCAGATGCACAAATTAAAATCAAAATTATCATAATGATACTTTGACAAAAAACCCCAATTCCTCTATAAGGAAAGGTACTGCAATCAGAAGGACTTCACAGTTAAAATTGGGCAAGATAGTTTTATGACAACAGCTGTTGGCCAGCTTTCCACTGACCCCTGAGCTACAGCCTGTCCATTGGAAGGAGGGGGGATACATGCCTGGAGGTCATCTCATCCCAAGGCAACTGCACACGTGTGCAGGGTCTGCCCCTCTGGGTGCTTCTCTTTGGCTTGGCTTCCCACAGAGCTGAGATTTATTACATCTCACTGTTGGCCTCTCTTCCAGTGCCCCTTGTCATGTCTCTTTGGGTTAGTTTCAGTCATGTTTGGCACAGGATGGAAATCTCAAACCTGAAGTTCCTGTGAGTTTGATGGAAGTCTGCAGCTAGGAGAGGAGAGATGCTGGACTGGCACCCCTGGCGCTCCACAGGGTAATGAGCAGGGTGTCCCGGCCAGCCAGCACACACAATGCTCAGAACAACCACACTGCCCTGCTCCACTGGGCACAGCCAGCACAGAGCTGAGCATCCTGGGAGGGACCCCGAAATGTGTGTGAGAGGAATAACGAGGGAGAATGGAGGGCTCAGGAAGGGGAAGCTGAGGTTACTGTGAGGAGGGAAAAGAGGACGCAAGTCTGCAGGGAACTGAGCTTCACTGCTTCTGCTGCTCACAAGGAGGCTTCATTCATCTTGCCATAATTCGCTAGAAGCTGCATGGCCCCAGAGAAAGAAGGAATTCTTAAATCACACTGTTCCTGTGAGTACTTTCCGCGCTATTACAGGACCTCTAACAGCCATGCACCGGAGCAAAGCAAAGGGACCCAGTGACTCATGGGCTTCATTCCCCTGCAGGAGCAAGTTACACAACCCCCTTCCTGAACGTTGGGTGCCACAGTGCAGGCAATCCACAGCAGCTGACTGGAAGACAGTTAAACAGAGCTAACCACTTCTAGTCCTTCTTCAGCACTGCTCAAGAGTAGATAGACTAGTTCTTGTGACATCCTGCACCCGTAGACATAAAAACATTAACTCTCCATTTGCCTGTGTGATGGTAACAAAGCAGAGAAGGCAAATAGCAGCTGACTAAGGTGGAACAGTAGTTCTTTAATCCTGCACTGCCCAAGGTAATGGGAGAATGGGGCTGGGAGAGGTTGAAGCCATTTTCCAGAGCATCCTTGAGCTCCAGCATGATTGTTTGAAGTCAGGTTCATAATTCCAAGCATAAGCATTCCAGTGTGGGTGGGTGCTTAAAAAGTGCTTCACAAACTGCAACCCCTCATTTATTTTATTGAGATTTCTCTAATTTTAAATTAGAAAAAATTCAGAAATTTTTCTAAATTTATCCATTTTTGGGTATCTAAATTTGGCACTGGGCCCTCACTTCAGATGTGCATTTCTTAGAGTACATATTGGTTCAAAGGTGCAGTTTAGAATTACACAGGGACAAGAACCAGGGAAACAGACAATGGAATTAGTAGCCACATCTGAAGGATTAAGAGCCTCCTGAGGGTAAATTCAGAAAGATTCAGAGGCAGCTTTTTAATCCCTAGGGGAGAAGCTCAGCCTGATCAGCCTGAGTGGTGTCAGGTGTTCCCTCTGGCTGGCACACAGGATGGGAATGAGAACCACTCCATCTGAGCAGAAGGAAGGCCACAGGAGTCAGCTCTCCTGTCCAGCACTGCCCTATTTAGCCCAGCCACCATCTAGAGCAGAGTACAGGTGCAAAAGCACAGCACTTTAGATGTGTGATTTCTGCAGCTCACAGCCGTGTTACATGAATCCACACCCTACAAAATTGGGAGTGGATGGCAGCTCTAAACCAATTACAAAGATTAGGAGACAGATAGGCCAAAGCACTTTGACCAGACCCCTGTACAAAGCCACCACCACACTCCTGAGGCTGGTTTCTGAGCAGCCTTGCAGAAGTGTAACATTGGGTATCTCTGACTGACCCCATCAAACGCTCTGGTTTGTGGGACGGAAGTGAGACTCTCACCTCCCCGACAGTTCAATACAAGACTGGAGTCACCAGCTTAAGAGATGAAAGGAAGAAGAGCAGACAACACCTGCACCCTCCATGGGCCCATTGTCATTCAGATGAAGCATCCGGCACCCGTGAATCCCGCACAATTGAAGCAGCTGTTCTGTGCCAACCTGCCTCTCCGTGCTGAAGCGCATTCCCAGGGAGAAGTGGGAACAGAGAGCTGCTGTTTTCAAATGGCCACCTGCCCACACATCCCCTCATACGTCACTTGACACTGCCAGAGGGAGAGAAGCTAAATGAATCCCAGTCTCGTGGCCACTGAAGTTAAGGAGCATTTGTCTAAATGCCTTTGAAATATCCTGATTTCAGTAGTAGCAGAAGCTGGACCATGAGGCAGGGCAGTGAAGCAAAAACCTCTAAGGAACTGAGGTGAGTGAAAGGAAAAATGAGAATTTTGGCAGAACAATTTTTCTGACAAGTAACTTCTCTGCCCAAATTTCCTGCTCAAAATATAGGCCTCCCTATCTAAAGGCAGTTTTGCACACTGAGGTAACTACGACCTTGCTATAAAATTTCTGCTGAGGTAAGGAGCAGGTAGTTCTTAGAGCAAGTAGCAGCTGGTATCTTCCATCCATTTGCCATTCATCATGCCTAACTGCTTTGCAATAAAATCTGTTTACATCTTGATTCCAGTAAGATGTGTCAATCAAACAGCTTTATTCAGGCACTTCTTTTACAAGAATAGTATGGCCTAAGTCTTGGGACTTCTTTCCATTTCCCAGGTTGCATTGTCCTGTCAACATTGTATATGACTAATAAAGAAGGGCTTGGAATGCAGGGTAAAGAGCGCTTCTAATTACACTTTAGATCTGCACATGTTTTTCACCAATGCAGTTACAAGTAGACTCATGTAATTCTGATCTGTTGAGACAGATTCCAAATGATGTGACATCTCATTCTCTGAATGCAGTGAACAAGAAGGGGCTGATCAAAATCCTAAGTAAAAGCAAAAAACACTGGAAGAAATACTGAAATCTATGAACTGAAAATGCAGAGGAAGATGCGTGTGTTTGTCTTGCAGCTGTCACAATGAAAAATGGATTTAAATAGACCTTAGAGAATTTCTGATTTATACCCCACATTAAATATCTGCCTAGTGCCAAAGCTATGTGTGGTGGTCACCTTTCCAATGCAGTATTATCCATCAAAGAAGAGTTGGTATCAACATGTATGAAATCATTGCACTTTCTGCCTAACAGTAGTACCAACTCATGCATATTCAATTGCTTGTCTAGCCAAGCAGTACCAACTCTACAATCCTAAAATTTAGCAGAGGAAGAGTCAGACTCTAAATCAGAAGAAAATCCATAAGCCATTTTCCCCTGGCCCACTGCTGGTATTAATGTGGTCAAAGATATGTTGGGAAGCTGAGAAGTGAGGCTCTCAGCCAGGCGGATCTGGTCTGGCCTCAGAGTACAGTCCCAGCAGTGTCCTGCAGCCCGGAAGCAGGAGGGTATTGACCTGCCAAGGGGTACAAAGTACATGTGCTAAGTGTTAACGAAGTTTGGAGAATGCCGGGCCTTAACAAGCTGCATCTGGACTAGAAACAGACTGAGTAAGAGGCCAGCAGGTGAGACACCACAACTGCTCCACAGCACCAGTCCAGACACGGGCACTAGGCCCACTCAGGCAAGGTCCCAGCTGCCTTTTGCTGCCATGGAGCCCCCAGTCTGCCATAGAGAACAGCTCAGAGGTATCCATCATGTGTGCATGCCTTATCAAACTCATGAGTACAGAGGTAGAAGAGCAACAAAAAGATTTTTCTTGTTTCTTTTCAACAGGAGTAATTGCATAAAACATGAAGCAATCAGAGTGTTCTGTGTTGAAATCTAAATAGCCCAGTGTTTTCAGAATGCCTCATCCTGACTGGAATGCAGTAAAAGATAAATGTCTTTCTTTCCAGGGCCATGTTCTGCAATGATTTAAGAGAGAAATATGAGGAGAAGATAATACTAAAAGGGGTTGATGCAGAAACCATGAATATACTCTTGGACTATACCTACACCAGCAAGATGCTCATCACAAAGCAAAATGTACAGAAAGTCTTGGAAGCTGCCAGCCTCTTTCAGGTACAGATAAGTCAAGCGCACTGACCCAATCTGACTGCTCTGGCAACACCATGTCTTACCCTGGTTAGCACACTGCAAACTTCCCTGATTTCATGGGTTCCGGAAGCATTTTGCTTCATATTTACTTACATGAAGGTAAAAAAAGGCAGTGGCAGCCATGTACTGGAATTTTGCTGTGCTGAGTGCCATGCAAACAGGGAAAGAGCCGGGCTCTGCCTCCAAGAGCTTCTCCCACGTGCTGCCTGCCTGGCAGTGCTCCCCAAAATTGAGGTCAGCCTGTCAAGGCCAGTCAGAAGTATTAGTGGGCAGCAGCTGGCATGGCTGGCCACAGCAGGAAGCTACTTTGCCTCTCTGTCTCCCCTGCCTTGAGATGGAGGCTTGCCAGCCAAAGTTAGCATGCTTCTTTGTAGAACTCGTGATGTAAAAGGTTTTAGTCATGGCCTGGGTCTTGTGGGAAGTCAGACTTGGGCAGTGTTACTCAGTCTTTGGTCCGTGAGGTATTCACGTGTCCTGTAAATCATCTGTGAGGTCTACCAAATTGCAGTGTCTGGTACCACGCTGCAAATTGCTAACAAATTGTAACCAACATAACCTGCCAAGTGCCAATGTGCGTGTGTGTCCAGGCCTCTCATTAAGGACGGCAAGAAACACCCGACTCCATGATCATCGTGGTTCATGAGGGAGTTCAGATTCTTGCATCTTACATGGGAATTTTGCTCTGGAGTTCTAGAACTCTGCTTTTTAGAACACACATCCCATGAGGAGGGGCTGATGGAGCTGGGGGTGTTCAATCTGGAGAAAAGGAGGCCCAGGGGGAACCCCATTGCTCTCTTTGACTCCCTGACAGGAGGTTGTAGCCAGGTGGGAGTCAGGCTCTTCTCCCAGGCAAAAAGTGATAGGACAAGAGGAAATTATCTCGACTTGTACCAAGGGAGGTTTAGATTGGATATGAGGAAAAATTTCACAAAGTGCTCCCCAAGGTAACTTTAATGTCACCTGGGCCTGCAGTGCAGTAACTCACTGACATTTTCAGCACACCAACACTACCAACTGGTAGCATTCATTTTCAGGACACTTTTCTGTCTTGTGTTTTCTTTTCAACCTTTTTTCCTTAGGATCATTCCTCAGCTTTTTGTTTTGTTTTTTTTTCCCTTCTGGAACTACCAAAAGTATAAACATATGTTTTTTCATGTATCTTCCCTATTTTTCATTAAAATTAAGATTAAATATGATTCCCAAGCCTGGTGCTTGAAGAAAACCATCAAACTCTGTGAGAATAAGGATGAAATTGTGAGGGTACTATAAGCAAGAATAGTAAACTAGAAAAAAATAGATAAACCTAGAACACCAGGAATGTTCAGCTAAAAACAGTGGTTGTTTTGGATACTATCGAGATTTATAAGGCCTTAAAACCTCACATTATCAATGTGAGGGTTTGGGCTGAAAATGTATTTTGTGCAAAAAAGATTTAGTAACTACTAAATTTTTAGTAATCTACTAAATCAAGCTGACAGAACTAGAGTTCTGCCAGCTTGTCCGTGCTATTTATGCTGAAGAACAGAGTTGAAAGAGTCAAATGGTTCATTTGGATATATCAACAGCTGAAAAGATTATTTCTGCAATTTATTGTAACATTTGTGTTTGATAAATTCTTTCAAATTAGTGACATGTGAGAAATCCAAATTCAAAATATAATCTTTTTATCTGACTGGCAAGAACTTGTGGCAGTCTTTTTAATCTTGCAGACTTGGAAAAGAAGCAAAGAATAAATACCTTGCACAGTTCTAGATATTGCAGTATAAATATTCCAATATAAATTATCTACTTTTCTCTAGAAACTGTTTTTGAAAAAGTTTTACATAATTATGCCTTCCCTTACTCCCTTCTAGTAAGTTTTGACCAAATGCAGTCAAAACTGACAGCAGGAAGAGGTGGAGGGCTATTTGGAGAGAACAGACATCCCTGCTGCAGTGTGCTTTCCTCTGGTGGGAAGCAGGTGAAGGGTTTGGAACAGGGAGCTGCTGAACAGCTAAGCCTCATCCTCAAGTGACCCAGACAAATTTTTTCCACCTAAAGCACAGTTGCAACATGAGTTCAATAGTCACCTCCTCTGTCTGGGCTGGTGGCTGCCCAGCCACTGCGCTTGCAAGGTTGGTGCCTACCCTGGATCCCGCCCAGCACCCTCTGCCACCCACACTGCCTGCAGAGCTGCTCATCCTTTCACCTCTGGGAAGAGTCAAGATCCCAGCTGTTTCCCAGGGCCATGGCAGGGAGCCCTGCTTCCCTCACTGTAACTCAGCAGCAACATTCAGACCTGTCTACACTGCTCCTGCCCCACTAGGAACCTCTGCATTACCCATTCCCTCAGCAGCGTTTGGGTGAGGGACCACATCAACTGCTGTGGTGGAAGCAAAGAAATGGTGAGAGGGAAGCAGGCTTCTGAGCAGATGAAAAGAAACAGTATTGTCACCGAAGGCTGTGATGCCCGCTGGGATGGAAATGCCACATGCAGTGGGAACAATGGAGGATGCCCCGAGCTGCCTCCTCTAAGCAGAGCAGGGCTGCTCTACCCTCAGGGCGTGGCTGAAGCACCACCAGCCTGGTGGCCTGACTGATCCCCAAAGCGCCCCTTATCCCTGTGTTAAACCACTTTCCATGAACAAGGCACTCTAAGGGAAATACTGTTCCAATAGTGACAGCCATCCTGAGGCTACCGAGCAGAGAAGAGGCAGGGTGGCTGCTGCAGGCCGGTGCCACCGCGCAGAGCCGACCGTGCCTGACAAGGGGGCACGATTTGCTATCAAAGGCCTTCAGGGCAGCTCCCGGTGGGAGAAGGGCTGGCAGGCTCGGGAAGCCGCCAGCTCCGCGGAGAGCAGCCCTGCAAGGGTGGCTGTGCCCCTCAGCCGCCCGGCTGGCTCCGGCCGGGGCTCCCTCGGGGTGCAGGTGTCACTGCTGAGCCGGGACATGCTGTCCCTGCAGCCACAGCAGAGCCGGTGGCCGAGGGCCACCAGCTGCAGGGTGCAGGATCCGACCCCGAAGTGTGCTGCATACAGAGAGGGATTATGAATGAGACCCCTTTCAGTCACCATTCCCTTCCCTTTCTGGGGGTTCTAGCCAGAGGCAGGGCTGCTGGCACTGCTTACAGTAGACCATTGAATCAAAGCTGGGACAAGCAAGGACTTATATGGGGAGAATAAATTTTACTATTCAGAGTGAAAGCCAGCTGGAGGCCAAGTAAGCATATGGGATGTCTCTAGCAAGTGAGAACCTGGATTCAAATGGATACTGGGAGAAGGACTAACTTATTGAAGAAACTGTTCCCAGGGAACAGGGCTTTTAAAGTGCCTGGAGTGGCATTAGGAGGGGTACTCAGTGGACAAGCAGAAAATTCAGAGCTCTGCCAGAATAATCAGAGCAGATGAAGCAGAGGCTCAGGGGTGTCTTCATTCTGATGCTCTCTTGAGTCACCCACCTGCTCTTCTAAGACTGACTGACATATGCCCAGGAAGTTTTCGGGGAATTTTAGGGGGAATTTAATCTCTAAATGAAGGCAGTGGTGGGGAGACAGTGCAGCGCAGAGATGAGGAGCAGAACCAGGGAAAGTCCTGCCTTGATTCACTCCTAAGCAGCCCAGCCTCTCTGGTGAAGCCCTCAGCGGGGCCGTTTCTCACACCCACACCTCGCAGTTCTGCATTCGCCTGGCCACAAACAGCTACCCAGCGAGGCAGTGGGGCCTGCTGGCCATGAGACCAGTGTGCACCGCCTGGGAGAAAACCTCTGCTGTCACCTCGTCAGTATCGCTCTTAACAAGCCATGTATAAATAATTAGAGAGCTCTACAGAGGTTTGCTGCAGGCTCGTGAGAACGTTCTTTTGGGGTCTATTCCCAGACATGACTCTATGAATGACCTTGGCAAATCCTAGGTTTGTTTTTTTTGTGTCTCATTACTGACAACTTTGAATGCTTATGCTTAATAAGCTTAATAATGCTGATGCTTAACCTGCCTCAGGTCTGAAGCCTACCTGGTGGCAAAGCCCTTTCAGATCCTCAAGAAAATGCCCTGGTGAGTTCAAAGTGCTTGCCTTGTGCTAGCCCGGAGAGCAGGCAGGGTGAAGGTGGCAGGTGCTGAGGGGTCACCGAGCTGTGCCGTGGTGCCACCGCGGGCCGCTGACATATTTTTATCACAATGGCGGCAACACATTCTGAGACCTCACATAGCCTCGTTCATCAGTCAGTTGCATTTCTCTAAACTTTTGACCACATCTAAATGTAAAACAGGAACCAGGCAGTCTGTACACAACGTCTACAATCACTCAGCTCTGATAAACAGTCTAAATATGTCAACACGACACCGATGGGTCTGGAAGATTCTACCCTAATTACTGAAACAAATCTACATACTACAGTGTTTAAAAATGTTTCGCTTCCTCTTTGCCTCTCAATTACTGTTGTGCAACTTTCCCCCGTGAGACAGCATGAGTTAAAATGGTTTGCTTGCTGCCACTGGATGGAAAAACGACCCAAAAAGCACAGATGGCAATGTACAACATTAGCTCTGATCCATATTTATTGTGCTGTTCAGTGGCAATTATCTGTATCTGAAATCACAGAGGTGACGGAAAACCCATTAGGATGAAGCACTGTAACTGATCAGTTCTACCCAAAACTGGTTCCCAGTTCCTGAATAATCATCAGCAATCCAACTCAGATCATAGTTTTTTGGAAATACCCCGCAGACACCTGTGGCCCAGAATATGTGCATTTGGGACACTCAGGTGGGATTATTTTGCCAAGGAAATTTATGAGTAGTTGTGATGCCTTGTTGAATGCAAACACAGACAGCTCTCTGATTAAGGACACTCTGTGTGTAAAATGTGCATCAATATTTTTTTCAGCCGATGGTGATGACAAAGGTCACTAGACCCTCTGAAGGCCTCCCCCACAACAGACTCTTCCCAGAAAACCCTGTCTGTCAGGAAGCTCAAAAGAATTGCTGATGGCCAATCTCTTCCTACCACTTACCCCAGCCTAGGACTGCTGCCCGTACCTCCTGGGGCAGCATGCTGGTCCAAACCTCCCAGACCTCAGCGCCACTCTCACAAGGCCTCAGATACACTTGGTGTTTGGAGGGTGGGAACATAAATGCAGACAGTGGAGCCACCTTCACTCTGAGTCAGCCAGACTCTGTTCTAGTTGGTCTGAGCTGACATGCAAGATGAAGCAGGGTAAGCAAATCAGAAACCTGGGGTCCTTATCTATACTTTGTAACTCCATGATTGCTAGTGCTTTGAGATCTCATGGAGGAGAAGGGAATGCTAGGAAACTCTTTTGTGAAACAAAATTCATGACTGTCACAGGTCTTCTGCATCTTCTGCATGAGGGAAAAGGAGCAATTGCATGCAGAGGAATAAAAACAATGGAAGGAAGAAATTCTCATTTCAAACTGCAGATCTTGGGAGATACCTGTCCCCAGATGATCTAATTCTTGTCTCCCCAGGCTCTTTGCTGTATTGGGCATGGCTGGTTGCTCCATAGCTCTCCTGTGATGCAGTCGCTCAGTAACCCTTCTGTGCTTATACAAGCTTTTTCTGCCCACAGTTCCTTCGCATGGTAGATGCTTGTGCCAGTTTTCTCACTGAAGCGCTCCAGCCAGAGAACTGCGTTGGCATCCTGAGGCTGGCTGATGCCCACTCCCTGCACAGCCTGAAGCAACAAGTGCAGAACTACATTATCCAGAACTTCACCCAGGTCCTGAACTACGAGGAGTTCCTGGAGCTGCCAGCGGACATCCTGTGCAGCACACTGAAGAGCGACGACCTCTACGTCACGGAAGAGGCACAGGTGTTCGAAACTGTGATGAACTGGGTCCGTTACAAGGAGTCAGAAAGGTTTTCTCTCCTGCCGTACGTGCTGGAGAACGTCCGGCTGCCTCTCTTGGACCCTTGGTATTTTGTAGAGACTGTTGAAGCCGATCAACTCATTAGACAGTGTCCAGATGTCTTTCCTTTGCTCCAAGAAGCAAGAATGTACCATCTGTCAGGCAATGAGGTGAGTAAAACAGGAAGGTATTAGCCACTCTTCGTAAAAGTCTCATGCTTCAGCTCAAAAATCGTTTTGGAAGGAGCAGTGCCACGGGGCAGAAAAAGGTACTTACACTGAAGTTTCACTAACTGATGCTACTGAAAAGTCAAAATGGGCCTCAGAATTTATCCTGCTGTCTTAGAGAGTTCAGAAGCTTTTGGCGGGTTGTTTAAAGACAAAGTGTATGGCTTCCTGTTTATGAACATCTGAGCTTGACCCTTCACACGCACTCTTGCTCACTCTTGCTAGATGAAGAGCCCAGGTAGCTTCCCTAGTAAAAAGGCAAATGGTGTTAGCCCTGACACCTCGCCCTCTCAGCTATTACTTCAAGCCTAAGAAAAGAGGAATAATTTTCCCACCGAACTGTGCCACAATCTGTAATGACTTTCAAATGTGAATATGTAACATCTTCCCCTGTTACTTATGTGGGAAAATGTTTCATAAAGGGAAACATTCTTCCTCCTGTGAAGAAGACAGTCTCTTTCCGGAGGAGAGGACTGCCCATGTGCCATTTGCAGAGGTCCCTGCACCCGCAGAGACAGATTAATCCTGACATCCAGTCGAGTCCTGTCCTGCCTGCTCAGTGCAGGCTGTGATGGAGCTCCGGTTCTTCAATTGCCTGTCCCCTTTGGAAAGTTAGGTATCAGTCACATCTTCTTGCCCAAAGTACGGAGGAGAGGGGAGAGCAACCAAGAGGTCAGATTTCACAACAGGAGCAAAGCACGTGAGTGTGTGAAGAAAGGTGTACCTCCTCAGTCAGAGTCAGAGGAGGGCAGGAGCAAGCTGTGGGCCCATCACTCACAGCGGATGTGTCACCGGCACGGCCAAGGGGGAGAAACCAAGTGCTCCTTGTGCTGGGGACTGCATGAGACTCTGCACGGTGACCTGGGGCAGTGCCGGCCAGTCTGGTGGGAACTCCCTGAGGAAGCCTTGTCCCACTGAGCAGTGCTGTCAGGTGCATGCGGGATAGATAAAGGGAGCGTTACCCCGGGCTGAACACGCATTACACTCATCTTCAAAGGGACAGCCGCGAGAGGCAGCGCTGCCAGCTGCCCTCCCCCGGGGCTGACGCCTGGCAGTGGTGGCAGACAGGTTAAAACAGAGTCCTGGAAGCTGGCAAGTTCTGCGACTCATGTTCTGTAAAAATCAGAATGTGCCTAATCATTTCCTAGACATAGTCAAAATGCAAGATTCATGTCTGTGTAGATAATATTTTGTAATATAGATAAATTATACCGATTTATAGAAACATGTTAAAAGCAGAAAGAGAAGTAAAACTTTAAGCAAGATGCCTCCTGACACAGCATTTAACCTGTGGCTCTTGTTTGCAAGCATTTCCTCCAAGCAGAACACGAGTTTCCAAGCACCCCTTGCACTCTTTGCTCCTGGTGAACACCTACCTGGCAAGTGACCTTCTTGGTGCCATCCTGGTAATTCCTAAAAGGATCTGAAAGGGTCCTAGTAGGTAGGCAAAAGCAACTAAGTCCATAGTTGGAAAAATCCTGCTGAAAGAAGGATAGAGCAACCTCTATTGAATGCTTCTAGGATGCTTTTCAGGCTTTCAACTTACAAAGCATTGGCTAATTGGTTCAGCTGATGTAAGCCTGCTGTGATTTGAAAAACAGGTAATCAAAAAAAAGGTCACCTGGCCTTTCTGTTATTGTAGATGTAAGTGCCTTGTGTACTCACTCTGTCTCACTTGCGTTTAGATTATTACAGAAAGAACCAAGCCCAGGATGCACGAGTTCCAGTCTGAGGTGTTTATGATCATAGGGGGCTGTACAAAGGAAGAGAAATTTGTAGCAGAAGTGACTTGCCTGGATCCTTTGAGGCGAAGCCGTCTGGAAGTAGCAAAATTACCAATCACAGAGCAGGAGCCGGAGAGTGAGAATAAAAAATGGGTGGAGTTTGCATGCATTACTCTAAAAAATGAAGTCTACATATCGGGTAAGGTACAAGACATTGGGAGTGCAAGAGGGGAGCAAAGGGTTCTCACAATTATTTCCAGCTTTTATCAAGACCATGCTTGAGGCAGCTTTAGAAAAATTAAGCACTACATTTTAATGCTTTGGCTTTGGCCATGCTCCAGAGAGCACTGGCTGTGTAAGGACACTGCCTAGCTCCGATTTGAGCACAGGATTCCTTTTTACCAGTATTAATCTATATGCTTGGGTACTTGTGTGCAGCACCCTAAACAGTGACTGAGGTCACAGAAAGGTTCTTGGGAACAGTTTACCAAACATAAAGTGACAAATTGCTTCAGCATCTTCTCACGACAAGTCCATTTGAAGCTACATATGCATAAGCAAAATCCTGCCAGAATCTGAGTCATTCTGCAAAAGTCAGTCAAGAACCTGCAGGGAACTGTCACTGATGTTGGGCTGCCCCTGAAAGCTGCCATCACAGAGAACTCTAGGACTGCCCACCCGCAACTGTTACCTTGGCAGTATAAACTGTCAAAGCCAGATGAAATCCCATGGTCCAGATACCCAGTGTGGGGCTGATCATCATCCCAAGAGCTTCAGGAGGTGTATTTAACTTCCCACACAAATACAGTTGAGCTCCACACAGGGGTTTGATCCCAGAGCTACAGAGATTTTACTCTGACAACCAAAAAGGTTAAAATCAAGCTTGTTAGCCAGTTTGAGAGCTGCTTTTGATGGCCTGTCAAAAAACAAGTTTGAGGATCTTGTTCTGCTTCCAGAGGAAAAGTGACAGCACGCTGTCCATCACTGTCGCATTACAGACCATGATACAGAGCAGGGCCTTTGTAGGTAGAATACTTTCTTTTCTGCAAAGCTAGCCACCAAATTCTATACTCCCTTAAAACAGAAGAGTAGAAAGGAGGAGGGTAGGCCACAGTGTGAATGCTTTGCTTAAGCGTGAATAGTGGTCTACTGCCTTTATTCAAATATCTTCCATTGCATTCTTTCTTTTGGGAATCCACATATTTTTGATACTTCATTACCATTTAACATTTATTAAAGCTTTATCCTGGGATAAGAATTTGATTACTCCTCCCATAACTACAAATACAGAACGTTTTTCCTTTCAGCCCACCATAGAGAGTTTCTGGCATCAGTCCCTCTGTTAAAAGTTAGTTGTAGAGAGGAATCTAAGTCAAACATTCCAACTAGGGAATATTCCCCTCACCTTCACCCTCTTGAGTTGAGAGGTCTTTTTTCCATTTGCCTTCAATTTGTTACCCTTCCATCTTTTTCAAGGCTTTTTGCATTCTTTTATTTCTGACATCTTTTCCAATGTCTCTTCACCTTTATTTTACGGTCTATCCAGGCTACCTCCAGGCCAGGCTAACATTCCCTGCTGTGGTGAGTCTAGCTGGCTTTCCCTTTGCTTCTGTTCTCACAGGTTCTCTTTCTTCCTTCTCTGCTTACTTGCATATCTCTGATTCCCTCTCTCTATTCCCTCTTTGCCTTTCACCTTTTTGCCCTTTGCACACAAATAAAAGGCTGAGTGGACCAAAGCTGTTAGCGTTTTTTTCTCAGCTAAACCAATTATTAGTGTCTCAATCCTGATTAAACATCTGCTTCCTCCTGCATGTCCTTCTACTTTTGTTTTCATTCTTTAGCTCCTGTACTTTGCTTCTTCTCTAACTTGACTTTAATTTTTCCTAACTTGATCTCCCCTTGCATGTGCTCATTTTCCTCCATATCTTCTGGAGTACAGTCTGGAGTCTTCCCTGCTCCTTTAGCATCTGAAAAATAGGAAAGACCTTTGCACAAGATTATGACTACTGTTAGATCATGATTTCCCCAAAACAGTGTAAATGCTTTGACTGGATGGCCTGAAAAACTACATTTGTAGCATAACTAAAAGTGACATGAACTATCATTCACCATTCTGATACTTTTACTAATTTAGGTACAATTTCTCTTCAAATTAAGAAGAATTGTTGTCCTGAGGAAAAACAGAAACAAAATAAACCTCCAATTCTCTCAAAAATCACCCACTGGTGATCTCAACAAATTCACCCACTGGTCCAGCTCAAGCTACTACATGAGTTTCAGCCTGTGGAGGAAAGCACAAGCTCATGTCAAAGGGAAATTTCAAGGGAGAGTAGGGGGAACACCTGCAGTCTCTCAGCCCCATTGTAGCCATGAATGCTTCATTCAGGCCCTTTGGCCACTTCAGCTATTTGAGTGCAAATAAAATTCAACACATACATGTGAAAAATACTGAGACAAAAGCATTACAAACGACTCTTTCTAGCATGCTAATTATCTCCCATTCAATCTGCTATTTGGCCGAGAGATAGGCTCCATCAGTTTGCAGTGATCTGGCTGCAGTACAGAATACCAATGAAGGCAGACATTTTCTCAATGGAATATGAATTCTCTTTTCAGTATATTCACCAGTGAAGCAAATGTTTAATCAGGTTGCAGATGATGGAATAAGCTGCTCAGTCTGTAAATGTGGGTTCAGGCTTAACTAGATCCATTTGTATTACAGTTACACCAGAAACTGTACGCAAACAACAGCGCTTGTTTAAAACACTGCTCTCTGCTTTAGCACAAGCAAAGATTCACTTGCGAGTCAGCTCTAGCATGAGTTTGCAGGGTCCAGTTTTGATCTTCAGGCTATAAATATGAAGCACACCCAGGTCTGTAGAGAAAGAGACCAGAAGGAGAGGCACAAAAATGAGATCCCAGCCATATGGTGCCAAGGTTGAATAGTAAAACCTCCAAGTCGTGCAGGACTATTGTTGGTAGGAGTTCAGTCAGGTCTTTTGCTTTATGATGCAAACCACAGGGCTGGCTGGATCTGCCCTGCACAACCTGGCAGTTCTCCAGTGCAGGACTGTCTTCAAGGGATTTGGCACTACCAGCTGCAGCATCCTCCACTACCTTACTTAAATCATGTTTGTTTATTTGTCCCTTTGCAGCAGTTCTGCAAAGCCCTCGTGGTGCACAAAAATCTCCTGCATTTCACCCTGCTGTGTGGTTGGTTGTGCACTCGGTATTAAAATGAAAGTGGTTGTGGTCTGGTAAAGTGAGGAACAGTGATTTGTCTTCACTCAATATTTGGCTGTAGAAATTGTTCCATTTCCTTCACTGTTAAATAAACTAAATTCAGAAATTTTCTTCTGTTGTAACAGGACCAGTTAACAATCAGTAATAATGATTTCCATTGTGAGAGAACACACTTAAATTTAAACATATTGGAGTTTTTAACTAAATACAAACTGTGCTATCATATTTACATATGTCATGTACACTACAGGTGGCAAAGAAACAAAGCATGATGTCTGGAAATACAACGCTTCCATCAACAAATGGATACAAATTGAGTATCTCAATATTGGGCGCTGGAGACATAAAATGGCAGTGTTGGGTGGCAAAGTGTATGTCATTGGTGGGTTCGATGGCATGCAGAGAATCAACAGCATGGAAGCATATGATCCCTTTCATAACTGCTGGTCAGAGGTAAGAGGCTGCATCATGTAACATTTTAATCATTTGGAACATTTAAATCAGAAAATCTTAGGGCTTGGATTCCTAAAAGTGTCCTTGTATAATTCTTTGAAGTACTTCTGGTCTTTAAAAAGCATAATTTTTTTTTTTTTCTATAGATATGCATACCCTTTAGAAGGTAAAAATCCCTGGATTGCCAGTCTGTCATTTCCTGTGAGACATCTAATACCTGGCTTTCCTTTCCTTAGTTGGCTTTTAAAGTTAGTAGTCCGTAAATCAAGGAGTAAGAATATAGTACACATGAGCCAGAGCACAGGCTGAAAACTACTGCTCTGACACATTTTATATGTATATAAAATGTGTATATCAACCTGTGCATTATATATGGTGTGGGTTATACATTTAAATTGAAACTACAGGTTTGAAGGTAAACAGGAAAACTCCCCCCAGTTCTACTCACTGTACTTCAAGCAGTGAGAGGAGAGAATTAGGCAACCAATTAATCCACGACAGTAATGAGATTAGGTATCATAACAGCAGATACAACCCATTGTCTCTGGATTATACAAAGCAACGTGGATGACTCTAACAATCACAGCTGCAAGTAGAAAGATCAGTATGAACAAATTCCTTGTGCTTTTTTGCAATGTATGTAAGTATGTAAAGGAGATCTTTGGTACTTCTGACATTTCCTAGCTTTTGAATTATTGCTAAAATAATTTTAATTTCAGCATTTGAACAGAGCTTATTTTTATTAAATTTTATTAAATTTTATTATGTTTTTGTAGTCTTAAGAAAAAGCTGAAACATATTTCTCCCTTATCCTTAGAAACATCATCTTCTGGACCCTGCTTAAAAAGGGATGTCTGACTTAAAATTCCCTAGGCTCTCTCCCCACAGGCATCAGTCTGACTGCTTCAGATGGTTACTAATGATTATTTTTGGTCCACAGGCTGCTCCCCTCCTGGTCAACGTGAGCTCCTTTGCTGCAGCCAGCTACAAGAAGAGGCTGTACGTGATTGGGGGAGGCCCCAATGGGAAGCTGGCGACAGACAAGACGCAGTGCTACGACCCTGCCACCAACACGTGGAGCCTGAAGGCTGCCATGCCCGTGGAGGCCAAGTGCATCAATGCCGCCAGCTTCCGTGACCACATTTATGTGGTGGGTAAGTGAAGCACCAGTGCCTCTCCTTGTCTACACCCCAGCAGGGCTTGTCTCTGTGCTTCTGTGTTAGTTTTACCCACACGCTCCATGGAGTGTAGTCATAGAGTCAGCTGGCTCTTCCCATTGAGGTTAGCGAGGGATGGGAATCCAGGACATTCACAAGCAGTAGGGAAAGGTCACCAAGTCAAAATCCCTGTTAGCATGGTAGCTATCTTGGAAAGCTGGAGGTAGCCCAGAGACAGCTTAAAGCCATCCAAAAAGGTGTTCATAGTGGCAAGGGCATGATCTCATGGCTACATCATGTCCCGTCTCCTCTCCAGGGGCATTGCACAACCCACTGCATACAGGATTTATGTAGGGAGAAGAGTACTAGGAGCAGGTCATAGGAGCAGAGCCACTGATACCCAAAGACCCAGAGCTCTTCACTAGATTGTAGCGGGGATTAATTCAGTCAACCATCAGAATTGGAAGAAAAAATGGAAGAACAAGAGTTGGATGGTGGTGAGCTGAACTATGGAGGGAGGAGGGAGCCTGCACACATCTCCAGATGGTGCTGGAAAAACCAAAAGGAAAGAAGAACATTTGTTTCCAAAACGGGAACTCTGAAAAGATTCCCCTCCCTCTCTCAGCCTTGGAGCAGGGAATTTCCCACTTGCAATATAATCAATATGGTGCTGAGAGCTGGCATAGAGCTGGAGTATTCACCAAATAATTAATGGTGCTCTGGAGGGAGATTTATAATCTGCATGTGTGTGCACACATATATATACACACCCCTCCCCCCCCCTTTTGTTTACATAAATACCTCATGCTTGTCCTCAGCACAGGAGTCGACCTCACCCTGTTTGTACAGGATGACAGAGAGAGAAGGCACATGACTTAGGGGCTAGCTGATATAACTCCTGATAAAATGGATATGATACTCCAGATGCATTCATTCAGCATCTTTCAGCCAGGAACATCCATGAATAAATATCTTGTTTACTTATCTGAGAAACAAATCTACTTCAATTGGGTAGAAATCAGCCCCTTCTGAAGTTAAGAAGATAAAAGGGCATTGGTTACTGCATCCAAAGCAATCAAATTACCCAGACTGATGAATTACCAACTGCCAGGTGAATCACTACAACTTACAATGTCTGTTTTCAGTCTGTTCCAATTAAGTCACCTCTCAATGATTTGATCGCCCCTCAGGTACTGGACCAGTATTGTCAAACTCAGCATCTATAATAACTACCACAGATAAATGCTCACTTGCCAGCAGGGAGGATCCCAGGCATTGCTGCACCTCATCAGTAAGACCATGGCTTCAGGGTTTCCCCAACCCTATCCAAGAAGATGGTGCCAGACTCTTTCCAGTGGTGCCCAGGGACAGGACAAGGAGCAATGACCATAACTGCAACCTAAGAAGTTCCACCTCAGCCTGAGGAAGGACTTCTTTATGTTGAGGGTGGCAGAGCACTGGAACAGCTTCCCAGTGAGGTTGTGGAGTCTCCCTCTCTGGAGACATTCCAAACCCACTGGGATGTGTTCCTGTGTAACGTACTCCAGGTAACCCTGCCTTGGCATAGGGGTTGGACTGGATAATCTCCAGAGGTTTCTTCCAACCCTAACAATTCTGTGATTCTGTACAGCTACTACAGAAGACACATTCAGTCCCTGCAAATTTCAGAATAAGAACCATTTAGCTGTTGGTAGTCTCAGGAGCAAATATTTTTTCATAGCCTTTCTTAAGAATTGAGGTATTGACCATTTTTTCAAGAGAAAAGGACACTGCAAGATTGAAAAGGTGTACTAAAAGTTTAATGAATTACTTCATTTCGGGAAACACAGAGAAACGGAAGGTCACTCTGTGTTTAACAAACCCATAGGAAGATTATTGATTCAGTCTGACAAACCCTAAACAAGGAAGGGTTTTTGAGAGCAGCCAGCTCCAGGAAGAAGGAAGTTTGATGGACAATGAAGTTAGAGGAGTGAGTGGAAAAATCCTATACCCATTTCTAACAGTGATGGTTTACCACAGCTGGTACTCCGTGATCTAAGCTCTTTTAAACAAGATCATATTTTCCTGAAGCTGTGTCCTTAGCTGGAGCAGTAGGTATGAGAAAGGTCTGTTGCTAGATGCACTGTGGTCACAATGAATGATCACAGCAGTTTGTTCTGGCCTTAAATTCCACAGCCTTATGAGTGGCCTTCTGCAGCTCAGGCTTTCAAAACAATAAAGTATCCTGTGACCTTGTTTTTTCTTGGCTTTGGGGCAGAAATCGTTCTTACGAATGTCAGGAAGAGAGTCTTGTTGAAGTGGATGGTTTAACTAAACTCGCTTCAGGAATGGTCAGTGCAAACAAATATCCATTTCCTTCCCAGGTGGGGCAATGAAAGCGCTCTATGCCTACAGCCCCCAGGAGGACACGTGGTGCCTGGTGACTCAGTTCACCCACGAGAGAGCCAGTTGTGGGATTTCTCCTTGCAACAACAAGCTGTTTATCACCGGGGGCCGAGATGAAAAGAACGAAGTCATTGCAACAGTGCTCTGCTGGGACCCTGAAACTCAGAAGCTGACAGAAGAGTGTGTCCTGCCTCGGGGGGTGTCTCACCACGGGAGCGTTACCCTCAGGAAGTCTTACACGCACATCCGTAAGATTGTGCCCGGGGCAGTTTCTGTCTGAGCGCAGAGAAACCCAGTGCCTCCGTGCCCGGTGGCACAGACTGCAGTGAGGATGGTTTTTAGCTTCAGGTAGCAATGAATGGAAACACCACCACAGGTCCTCTGGGGAGTATCTGTATATATGCTCAGTCCTTGCATTTCCCCTGTATAGTATATCCTTAAATTATCTTAATTCCTTCCCTCCGTGGAAAAACAAAGGGACCAGCTGCAGTTTACTCCTGCCAACACAATACCTCGAATCAGGCAAAGAAATGTAGGTGGGAAAGTAACTTCCCAGCTATATCTACCTTGAAATGTGCTTGAACTGTCTCAGTCTGGTCCCAGAGTTTGGTCAACTATTTATTGTATTAAGTTGGATTTGCAATACCTACTAGTGAAAAAAGAGAAGTTGCTTTTGGAATTAAATATTTGTGACATTGGTGGAACATAATGTTGTGTCTTCCAAAGCTGTGCTTTTTCCCCGCAGTGTTTGGCACATTAGATTAAGCTTGAACCAGCTTGTTTGTTTGTTTGAAGATACTTTGTTGGGTTTTTCAGTTTTGCATGACCAAAAAGAATCCACCTCAGTTCGCAAACCTTGCTCTCATTCCCAAGGAAGAGACTGCACAGGCTGCAAATGTAAATGAACGCTAATTTGTTTCCACTGAACATTCACTGCGGCTGTTTTCTAAATAAAACAGACCAAAACCTAGTTTCCCTTTTCTTTGTTCTGTGTCGGGTGACTGTTCTGCCTGGAAGGCATTTTCCTCTCCCGGTTGTTGTGCCCCGGCAGAGCAGCGGAGCCCGACTGCTCCATCCCTGCCTCCATCCCCACTGGGTGGCAGTGCACTCACAGGATTTTTCTCACGCGTTTTGGTTTCCTGGAACGCAATCGTACAAAACGGTCTGCTGGAGAGAAAAACAGTTCCAGGTACTGTTCCCAGCCTGGTTCCTGAGATTATCACGTGCTGTACCAGAAGGGGCAAATGTTCATCGGGCCAGGAGGGCCCAAGTCGCGAGTCCCAGCATCTAGGTCAGTTGCAGGGAAAGAAAAACAAACATTGAAGAGGTCACGCCCGGGACGCCCTGGGACACTCTTGGCCAAAGACTGGGAACATATTCCCGTCCCTCCTCCCCTGCCTAGTTGCTGGAAAGAGCCAACTCACTATTAAATCAAGACAGAAAACACTGTGCAAAACAAATCTCTCCAAGTGAGAGATCAGTGACTCCTTCCAGCCTTCCCTCCCTCTCTGTAATGTCTCCTTTTGCCTTATACAGTATTAAAAATAATATTTCTGTCATCTTAGGCTGAGAAAAAAACATGGATTCCTGAATTTCAGCACACTAATGCCAGAGAGCTCAGTGATGTGGCAGTGCCTGCAGACAGTCCTGGTGCAGGCTGAGCAGGGCAGACAGCCTGTGGGGTGGGTGCAGCCTTCCAACAGGTCTCCACTGCATCCTTTCCTCAGAAAAACTGCAAGAAATCCTGTTTCTTCTGCAATTTGCCCCATGCCTTGAACTCGTCTCTGTAATTCCAGCCAATCCCCATATTTTCTCACTCTAATTTTCCCACAGGCCTTCCATTTTCAACTACTTTTTAATTGCTCCCCTTCCTTCTTTACATTCCTGTCATTCTGCAGGTCCAGCACGTCTCACACTTCCATGCTGTCCCACACTCTCCCATCCCACTCTGCTTTTCAGAGGGCATGAAGAAATACCCTCCAAGCAGAGTATTTAATTTCAAAAGGATTTTTTGAAGAACAGTTACCTTTGACTTGGCTGGTCTAGAGGGACAGAGAAGGTGGATGAATGGGGAGTCTCCCTCTCCCCTTGAGGAGCTGCATTTCTGTATCTTTACCTGTTGGAAAAACTAATTATAGCAGCTGCTGAAGCTGACTAGTTCTTCCTACTGGGAATCATCCTTAAAACCAGCAGCTCTCAGGAACTGGTTGCTGGTTTTTTTCCTGTAATGTCCATAGCAAAAACTTGTATACTTTTTTCTTGAGAAAGATAAATCACTGAGTTGGAAAAAAGTTGTTCAAATAAACTTCCTAAAGCAAATTCTTAACTCCACATCTCAAAGGCAGAAAACATCCTCTTGTCTCTCCTAAGGTAGTTTCCTAGTCACATGTGCAAACCTTGGGCAATCATAAGCCAAAACAGCCCTCATTAACAAACACGAGACAGCACAACCACAGCTTGGCTCCTTTCCCTCTCCTAACTCATGAATCTCTCAGAAATTCTGACGTTTTAATAGCAGTGCATGAAGAATTGAGTTTATTTGCCTCTCTGCTCTTTGTACCTTCTGGATTCGTGTTGCAATCTGAAGGGCTTGAAGTATATTGAAAAACAAAAACATTGGAAATCAGTAGTTTTATACAGACAACAAAAATCACAAGGTTTGTGAAAAAATGACAAGAACCAGCTGTGCTGGGCACTCATTTGCCAGCAGCAAGGTGGAGGTGGGGGCAGGAGACAACAGAAATCAAGTTTCAAGTAACCTTGCAATTTCCTTTTCCTATCACAGGCTCTTTCTCATCTGCCGTGGATACCCGCCTCCGGCAGGGAATGACCACAATCACAGTTTCTGCCCAAGGAACACAGAGTATCTCGATGTACAAAACAGCGACAGCGAAGCAAAGAGCCAACTCCCCTGCAGGAGCTGCCTGAGCTGTCTCGGGGGAGCTGGTGCTGTTCCCCAGCACTGGGACACAGCCCTGGCGGTCTCGGGGCTGCCCCCAGTGCAACCAGGCAAATGCCACTTTCCTTCTGCCCTATTTCTATATTACACTTCCAGTAGAAAATGACACAGCCAACTGATGGAGCAGAAGTAGACACTCCAATAGTAATTACTAAAACTGCAGGAGGTTAATTAGTTTAACTGAATGATTACTCAAATGCTTGCAATGAACTGTACCTCAAATCCAAAGCTGTGTGCTTGTTTACTTGCGTGGAGATCCTCTGTATCTCCTGACAGCGAAACTGATCTCATTTGAGGCACAGACCTATCTCTGATGTAATGATGTCTGCAGTGATGTATAGCACAGCCCCAGCTCCTGGAATGCAGGTCTGACTCCCTTCAGTCGGCAGGTTACAGACAGCAAACTGAACTGTAAATCCAGCTGGGAGGGGGAAGAGAGCAGTGGTAAACGTTGTGACAATCTTGGCTCAAGAAAAGAGGGGAAAAACTAACAGGAATATATTTAGGCTATAAAGTAGAATACCTTTAGTGATTCATGCTATTGCAATTCATTACAGGATTACTGCCCCCAGCTGCCAAATCACATGTTAAAGCCAACTGCTCTCCATTTCGTTTCAAATTAAAATGCGGGGCAGCCACCGTGACATCCAAGAAGTTCACTTATGTGACCTGGGAAAGGTCGATTACTGGCCTCTGGTAAACAGTCTCAGTTTGAATTTCCAGAGCTTATGTGTAGACATCCTTACAAGGCTGGTGATCACTGCACCCGAGAGGTTCTGGAAAATGCAGAAGCCAAACATTCTTTAAGACAAAACTCGAGACATTTATGAAAAGCATTGTAGGAACCTAGTGCTTGTGACGTTGCCCTGGCGAGCCCTTTGATCCTATTCAGATAGACTGGGGAAATCCCAAAGGCAAATGGTTCAGGCACATGGTGTGTTTCTTGTATGCACGCTATAACCCGCTGCTTTGTACCAAACAGCACAGTAAGAGTCCACGGAAAGAAGTTGTTTACAAGCAGTCACTTAAGAAGAATGTACCTATCTAATGTTAAACCATTTTAAAGAGAACTAACGTCAGCTTGCAATGATCTTTCTTAGAAGATCATCTCCACAGAGCAGTGTTTTGTTTGCCTGGTCCTTGTGATATCACTGTGGGCAGGCTTTATACATACATAAACTTGCTGCAATCACTGATTCACTTGTGTCGCTGTTATCCCCAGAGAGACGGCGAAAATCACAACGTAAGTCCAGGTCAGCTGATATGGCTGAAGCGACCTCGTTTAATCACCCATACCTTTTATAGCATGGTTCGCAAAAGAGAAATTACATGACTGGCCTATTGACCCACCACCTCTCAAGGTGATAGGTTGAGCAGTAAGACACTCATTTCCAAATATTATTCTTAAAGAAGGAAAATAATTTTCACAGTTCTCATAACAACCTGCAGGTGTAAAAATGGTTTACATTCTCTCAAACTGTTGTCCATCCAGTTCGCGTGAGAACGAAAGCTTTCACAGAGAAGCTGTGAAAAGCTGGATTTCTCTAACTGCCCTCTCATGAGAAAGAAAATTTCACAGGAAAGTTCCTCTGCCAGCCCTTCCTAGCATCCACACACTTGCTCTGTCTTTCAGCATCCTTCTTTATGTTTCCAAACTTCTAGTTGTATTTAAATATATCCATGGGATGTGTATGTAAGAGAGAGTTACAGAATTGGCAACAGAATCCTGCCCAGGAGATTATACCTTCATAATTGCCAGAGGTCAGCAGGAAGACCAAGTACTGCTAACCTGCTGTTACACAAAGTCACCTATGGCTCCATATGGAATTACCTTTATGCTATTTACACAGTGATCTTTATGACTTATCATGAAAATTTCCAATAGAGGTAAACATGAATGGACCTTGCATGGGCAAAACAACCTGTAAGTTATCAGCATCCTTGTCATTAAGCACTGGCATAAAAATTTGGCCCAGGATATGAGAGCCTGGGGATTCACAAGTACCTCTTCCATTCTTGATCTTCCAACATGCCAAAGGGGTTCAGCAGAAAGAACCTGACCCAGCATGCAGACATTTTCCCCATCCTTCCTAGTGTTATCGAAGACCCCTGTTACAGGCTGAATATGAGGTATACAAACATAATTTCTGTGACAGATGTCAAAGGTACATTCATCTTGGACAAAAATAAAAGCAGCCAGTAAAAAGCAACTTCTTGATCCTTTTATTGAAGAGGATTGAGAAGCACAGAACCATGGTTAAAGCAAATATGCAATATTTCAGTTTATTCACTTGCAACAATTTTACCTTAGAGATACTTCTCACACAAGAAGTATCCCTTAGCAGCAAAGCCTCTAAGATGTCCCTGCTCATTCCCCCCACCTCTGAACTGGAATTTGTTACACCCTCAGTTGTGCTGATGCAGCTGTTTTCAGAACATCCTATAAAACAGATAACTGAGGTAATCTCAGTTAAAATGAAAACACCACTTCTCTTTGAAGAGATATTTTTAACCTGCAACCCCAGAAGCAGTTGCATCAGCAAACAGGAGAGAGCAGACACTGCAATGTGAGGAGAGTAACAAGCAGTTCGGGAATGAGGAGAGAGGATCAGCAGGAACTGCTCGAACTGGCTTCTCTGCCAAAAACATTTCATGCAACCAGACACCGATCTCCTCCTGGCTCACACTTAGTGGAACTCTTCAGATGAGTGTGAAATAGCCAAAAGCCACTTTCAGCACTTTCTGTGTATCGCTTTAAGCAAACAGAAGGTGGAGAGAGTCTGCACAAGGAAAATACTGCACAGAGTGAAATCAAGGACCTTTTTCTAAAGTCCAATGTATTTTTCCATAAATATTATCCTTAGAAATACAGAATTCTTTTCTCAAGTCCAAGGAACAGAACAGCAATTTAAATTTCCCACACTGATGTTTATATCTAATGAAATTTTGGTTTCTTCAAAAGTCAGAAATATGTTTCACTTGTCTTCTGTAGGTAGGTGGCTGATTTGGAAAACCTAACAGGCTCTTACAGGATCTCATTTTTCTTGCCCCAATACACCAACCAGCTCTGCAGCCTCTCCTCCTGACCTTCCTAAGGCTTTGGTGGCAGGTACCCAGCAGCAGCTCTGACATGGTGTAGCTGTAAACTGAGATCAAGCTGCTGGAGAAGATTTTTGGGAGGCAGAACTGGAAGTTGCCTCGGCAGAGACTCAGAAGCGGTGTTTATGCTTAGTCCCTTGCCCCAGGTCCTGTCTGAGCCACGGTGTGGGTACCCTTGTACCCAGCCTGGCACCTCTCTGCTTCTGCCCTGCTGTCCCAGCTGCTGGGCTCAGCCTTGGCTGGGTCAGCTCTGCACGGCTCCAGCAGGGACTCAGGGCTCTGGGCTACCCCAGGCTCCCACAGCACCCCCTCAGCTCCGCAGGCACAGCAGTTCTGTGCCCAGCAGGGAGGGAATGCCACCCGCTGCTCACTGCTCTTCCTCCCTCACCCACCTCTGTAACGACCTGGCAGTGTCATGTGCTGGGCTGCCCAGCAGACACTGATCAAAGCTGGCTTCCCAGCAGACAGAGATTTTATCAAACATCAATGTTTTGCAGACTGTCAGACAGACTGCATAAGGCAGCGAATACACCAGCACACTGCACAAGCTAAGGAATGATGTTTCACTGAGTGCAGCAGTTTCCAGAGGCACCTCTCAGCGCGTGTTTTAAAGAACAGGACTTTGGCTGCCAAACTTGCAAGAATATAGCATGTATGAAAGAAATGGTTGTTGTTTTCACAGTGTGTTTGGTTAAGGATCCTCTGCTGTAGGTGATGCTGTCACAAGACCTGTAGTTACTCCTTTGCTTTGCATTATCTACTTCTAATTTTCTTTTTCCAGAAAGGTACCTGCAACAGCTGGGTGAAAATGACCTTAATTCAAGATCTCCTTTTAAAAGTCCCGCCTTTCACATCAGAACAAAACTTGGAACTTCATCCAGGGTAGCATTCACTATATTCTCAGCTGTGTCATGATGAAAGATCTGTAGCCTTTTGGCACGGAGGAGGCAGTGATGAACCCTTGTCTTCTTACCACGGGTTGATCGCTTCTCCACTTCAGAAGCTGCATGATTTCCATCAGTCCTGCACGATAACAAGGTAAGGACAACTCCTCCGCTGTGGCTGTGCCCTGCGTTGCCTCAGGATGGTGGTGGAGCAGGTGACACCGTGCGAAGCTGCTTCCTCCTGACAATGGATTTGAGAGAGGCTGAGATCTCTCTGTATCGAAGCCCATACAGAAAAGGAAACAGAACTTTAGGAAGAATCATGAGGACATTGCAGACTGTCAGGGAGACCAGGATTCCTGTCTGCAGTCTGATGGCAACATTAACATACAAGAATGATTCTATAAAAAGAGCCAAGAGTGGAAAGAGGTAAAAAAATAACACAGTGTTGTGCATTAAGAATGTCACACTGGCTCTGGAGCAGATGCTCTCCCATATACCCGAGTGTTTGGTTTTAAAATACAGAATAGCATAGCAACCAAATATTACAGACAGGCAGAGAAAGATAACTGTGGTAGAAACCCAGAAACAGAGTTTCACAGTTTCAGTCCCATTCAGAGTTAATATTAGTATTACTGGAACTGAGCATGTTTCCAGGACGCAGGGCACAAAGCTGTGCGTAGTCCATAGCACACAGAAGAAAATCCCAGAGAAAGCTCCAGAACACATCCATAGTAATGCAATGATTTTTTTAGTTCGTGAAGGAGGCAAAATAACAATGTAGCGCAAAGGAAATGAAACAGCTATGTACGTGTCCAAGACTATTGCAACAGCTGTGAACAGTCCTCCACAGTAAGCCACTGCCAGCAAAAATAAGAGGAGGACACAAGCTTCCTTTGGGAGGTGTAGATGTGCTGTATTGAGAGCAGCTGACAGGGTGTAAACCAACAGGTAGATCAGATCAGAAAGCAGAGTATTTCCCAGCAGCATGTACCTTGTTTCCTGACGGATGTCAAACCGAGAGAAGATCACAAATAAGATGGTAGGGATGATGAGGACACCTGCCACGAGGCAGACAACTGGAGAGATTAAAAACATCTTCATGTTTGTGCCTGATGGGGTGAGAGACCATTCCTCCAGCAAAAAGAGCAAAGTTGTGTCATCCAAATTTGAGGAACTGTTGAACTCTGTCTCCCTGAGGTGGTGCACAGTTCCATTTGCTCTCCTTACTGAGGCACAGCCAGGGAAGTCCATTTCCTTAGGATTTTGGGATGATTGTCTGACTTGGAGAAAGCAGATCTTCTATGCTGAGTCCTTAGAAAGGCAAATGAAGCAGAGGATGCAAAAAGCCCATGGAAGCAAGTGATTTCTGTAGCCAATTCTACCAGCTCTCCTCAAGGACAGAAAGTTCAAGGTGCCAAAAATGGTTTAGCCTAAAGAGGAGATTTTATTTTCTTTCTGCAAAACCTAATGTTTAGAAAAGAGAATGAATCTCTGGGTGGCTTAAAAAAGACTAAATCCCTCAGCTAGCTCTATGAACAGAAGTGAATGGGCTGATCATTTTCAGTAATTTGTTTTTTCTCATCACATTATCACTCCAATGAGGCAGATGAAATACTAACCTGATTAAACAAATATGCGATGATACAGAGCAACATACCATGTGTACTGATGTAGAAGAGTCATAAATGTGATTGTACCAATTTGTATGCAACAACACAATTGATTTGAAGTGATCAATCAAAAATGCTCTCAATCCTGTTGTAAAATTGTAGCACAATCACTCTAGTGAACGAAATGATCTTATTTGTAGATGAAAACCATTTTTGGTTCAGTGAATCAATCCATGTTATTCATGAATGATAAACCTTCCCCTACCTTTTTTCATGCATGATACACAATACTGAATTCTCACCTATTGCAGCCTTCCAGTCAATCTGTGCATTGTCTGGGATGAGTGACATACACTGTCATGAACCAGCATACCCTACAGCAGACTTGGCACTTCCAATGTCCATTTGGAGACCAATTCCTGGTTTCCTGGCCCGCACACTCTTGCTGCACTGTGCTGCTTTTAATGCCAGATCTCAGTATCAGAGCTGGGGGTGCAATGAGAGAATTGTGAAGGATCTGGACTGTGGAGCAGGAACATTTCAAATTCTTCCATGGGTGGTGTGACCGAAAGAAAAGCTGATTTTTGTTTTTTTATAGGCCCACCTAACTTGGCATTATTGTATTCATTTTCTTCCCAGCGCTACCAGCCCACAGCAGTGCAGCTTTCCTCCACAGGAGCAAGGGCACAGCTCACCATGCAGGAAGTCCGAAAGCCCTGCTGTGCCATGGACATGCTGCCTCAGGGCATGCCAAGTAACGAAGCAGACAGCTCATGAAACTCAGCATCAGTCATCAAATCTTGTGCACATTTCATTTCCTGTCACACTGATAGCTGGCATCCATGGAACTGGATGTTAAGACAGTTGACAGGGTGCACCATATGGAACAAAAAGATAGAAGGAAAAACCAACGATAATTTTAAGCACAGTATTTCTGTTGCTATGGTGTCTGGGGCAGGCAAAACAAGGTGATTATTTTTGCTCACTCAATCCTGCATCCACTGAAAAGTGTGTGAGCAATATTGATGCAATTATGCATTTGGCTTCAGGGTCATGCCCTGCATCTATAACTGAGTCACAAAACAGTTAATACCTTAAGTAGACAGTAGTATTCAAAACTGTTGAATTATACTTTTGTCACAAAATAGAAGGGAAGGAATGAAAACTCAGGCGTGTAAATCACTTCCAACTGTAATTTCAGATCTCTGTTAATAGTGGAGGTGTTTTTTGCCTCCCAGCTCCTGGCACTCCAAGGATGTCCTATTAATGGTCAGAATCTCTAATTTCCATATAAAATCACAACTGTATTTTCCACCAACTGCTTAGGATTCAATGTGAAAAAACAGTAGTTCATTGTCGTATCAGCTGCACACTTTTGGCTGATAGAAAAATTAATCATAGAATGGTTTGGGTAGGAAGGGAACTTAAAGTTCATCCAGTTCTAGATGAGTGACTGAAGGCTCACTCAGTTGACATCCTCATGACAAAGGGAAAGTATCTCATGACTCTCTCGTTCAGCCCACCTACAAAGAGTACCACATAGCTCACAAGGCAACACAGGTGCACAGCCCTGTGTGTCCTGTGCTCAGCTATTCCTCTGCTACAGCTGGCAGAGTAAGCCCTAAGGCATGAGCTTGTTCAGTTTTAACTGTGCTCCTGTAAAAGTCTTAGGAGCGCAGGAGGGCTTCAGTTTTACAAAAATGGACAACAGCAAATAACTGGAAGGCAGATTCAACCCCACCAGACCTGGGCAGGTCCAGCCAAAGCCACTCCCCTCAGACTTCCACAGGGGCTTTTAACTGCTCAGTATAGTTGTGCTAGATTTAGAAATGTGAAAGGCTGGTGTCTTGGCACACTGATATAACCCAGAATAGGTGGTTCTGAAGAATACCTGTTTGTTGTTTCCTTTCATTTTCTTGACCTTAGGAGGCATTTCCACGTCTGGACATTTGCAAGGGGTTGACAGATCTGAGAACCACTCCTGAGGATTCTGAATTTAGCTCCTTTTGCCATTGCACCTCAGCGTTCAATAGTTTGTGGTGCCAACCTGAATGATCCTCTTGAAATTTCCTGCAAACCTCTCCTTAATGCTCTGGTTATTGATTTTTTTAAATGCTCTCTAGTAAATTTATGTTGGGTGGGCGCACTTTTTATGTATCTTGCTGATGCAGACACACTGTGTTAGCAGCCTCTCTTCTGGCTCTTATTCTGTATTGATTTTCAAGCTGAGCCACGCACTGTTAATTACTTTACTCATTTCTGCTTCGATAAGCATCCCGCTGAAAGCTTAGTTATATTATCTGATGGGTTTGGGAGATCTCAGAAAGGATGCAGCCAGCCATACTGAGCACTGTAACTCCTGCAAAGACTGTCCTGCATCGTATTCTCTTACTGACTATAAACAGGTATTGTCAAACTGAGCAGAAAGGGTTAGAAATATTACTGTCTTACAGCATTGGGCACAGGTATAACTGCATACGCACATAGAGAAAGTTCCTGCTTCACAGAGTTTACCTGATCCATTCAACAAGTCAACAGGTACACTGCTGCCAGACGGGGAGCACCAGACAACAAAGAGAAGCCAACAGAATAATGCTAGGATTTCTCCAGCCCTTCATCCCAAGAGACTGTGTTAGAAGGGGATACCCAGAGGAATGCCCACATTCACCTCTGAGGCTCCCTGGGTGCCATCATGTCACTGTCTCAGTGTGATCACAGAATCTTTGATGCGACTGCCATGTCCCAGCCTAAAAAATGTATACTGTGCTGTGGGTCTGCCCCAGAGACTGCTGCTCCTGGCCAGGAGCCAGGGAGAGCACTGTAAGGCAGAAAGACTGCCTCAGACTCCATCACACCTCCTCATACAGAAGTGTTTTGGATGAGACAGTTGGGTGCAACAAATCAATATTTTTACTGGGATGTTGTTCCATGGGTCTATTTCCAGCTATGCTTAGTAACAGAGCCTTGGCCTCAGGAGTCTTTATGAGCTGTTAGAGTTTCTTCACCTTCCTTCTACGAATGCCCCCTGCCCCTTCCAGGCTTATGTAGGACCAGAAGGCACCTCCCTTGCTGGTGAAGCTTTCCCAGTCATGAATAGCCAAGTGCTCATGAGCAGGCCAACTCCTCCCAGAAGGGCAGGAAGAACCAAGTTTTTGCCTATATCCATGTTCTCACTCTGGGGAAATGAGCTGCTGCTGCCAGTGAAGAAAGTAATCAGAGCAGTTTAACTGTGGTGTTTTTCTGGTTAAGCTTTCCCTTTTTCTTCTCCTTTAAAAAAAAGTCAGTTAGAAGACAACTTTTTTCTAAACCTTTAAGATTCCCTCTAAAGTTTTCTGCAAGCCACAGGGAGAGGTACAACTTGTCCGTGCCTCAGCCATCTGTCCCCACGTGGCTCCAGAAGGATTGTTCAGTGCCCTGCTTGTTATTTGCTGTAGATAAGAGACATACACACTGCTCTAGTAACTGTACAAAGTCCACAAATCAGGCAGAGCAATTACTAAAGTTAAGGGAGTGAAAAAATGGGTGTGAAAACTAAGCACATATTACAATGCTTTGAAAGGTCAAAGGAAACTCGGAACAAAAGAAAACAGGGATTAGAAAGTGCTGGTTTGAAGATGTTTTAATGAGGCTCTCAAACTAAAGAGGACATTGAGAGAGACTGGGAGGACTCAGCATTAAATCCCTACATCACTTTTCCTAATTCCAAATACCATCAAGCCACGGTGATCACAAAGTCAAAAAAAATTTTGTACCAATTTGGCGTTGCAGAAGCAATATTGAGAAATAAGCTGGATGTCAGAAGAATGGAATTCTGAAATATTTGACAAATATTTCAACAAAAGTTTTGAGAAGTAACAGTTTAAGTACCAGACACCTCCTGCTTTCCTGCAGATCACTGCACGGCCCTCACTGCTGCGAGCTGAGGCCAGCAGAACTCACCCATTTTCATTCCCCGAGCCTGGCAAAGCAAAGAAAGACAGGTTTTCCTCTTTTGTGCTGAAAGGACACATTAACATGTTTTCCTGTGACAAGCTGCAGATGTGACCAGAGATTTATAGCAAACAACTGCTACTTTTTATGGTCATTTATGGACAGACTCACAGGACTTCAAGAGAAGCCATCCTAGACTGTTCCTTTGATTCAATGATCTCTCCTGCCTTCCTACTTTTTATAAAAATGCATCTGTGAAACAGGACAAATAGTCTACTAAATAAGGCCTATTTTTAAAATATTAGCTTCTTTCCTGAAGCAGTTTAATTTATAAGGAGAAATCTTGCTTAACTTCTGAATGCTATACAACAACACTGGTGCTAACAGGAGTTACCTGCAGAAATCTAAGTCCTTTAGATAAAGAACAATAACATTATTCTTATCTGGGTATTTAGCAGCTATCAGAAGAGATTAAACCAATATTCAATACCACACAGAGTGATGAGCAGAACTAGAAATACACATCTGAATTTGTGACTCCTTGACTCCTTTAAGACAGGAGAAAGCTCCTTCTCCTGAGAGAAAGCTCCTCCTGAGAGAAAGCTTCTCAGATGGGGAGATACATCTCCCAACCTCCTTAGAGCACCCATCCATCTCAGGCTGTCTTTCTGGTGGTGGCTGGCACCAGAAGTTTTATGTTCCTGTCCTGTCTCACCTGCGATGATCTCCAACATTGCTTAGGAAGGGCTGCTGCAGGCAGGCAAAAGCAGAAGTTATCTGGCTCTGTCCCTGTCTCACTATATCTTGTCTCACGTAAAAAGCCAGGCAATACAGGAGACGTGTAGCATGATGGTTCCTTGAAGGATGGCTTGCTGAGAAGGGATACAGATGGCTGCAGAGCGTTAAGTGCAAGCCAAAATGAAATACCAAAACAGAGCTGGAATTGGAAAGGGTAGAAGAGACAGGTTGGCATATACAGCTTGACAGGCAGGGGCTTCAGTGGTGATGCAGCAGCCAAGAGGACCCCAGCCACAGCTGCACACTGTCACAGCTCCTCCCTGAGAGCTGGGAAATGCTCGCCTGACTGCACATCCCGGGGGCAAAGACAATATAGGAATCAAGATGGAAGGAAACACTCCAGAAGTGGAGTTGAAACAGAAGAGGGAGGAAAAACGCAGTGTGAAAGAAAATACACATTATGTCTTCCTATTCATGCCTTTTGATGACAGCTGTGAGTGAATGGATACAGTCTGTCCATGGCACAAGGCACAGCACCATCCTGGGGAGGAAGGAGCGTCGCTGCCAAAGTTAAGATGCTCCTTTCCAGTTCCCAGCGCTGCACCTAGGAACAGCAGTGGTTCCTGGCTGGTAAAGACACTGAAGCAACATTGATTCTCTGCAATCACTCTACCCACAGGGAGATGCTGACCTTATCTCGCACTGATGGAAGCAGGTGCCAGGCACAGCTGCCATATGGCAGAGAGATTAACTGCCAGCATGTGCTGAATACGAGTCACAGTCTTATTAGCCAAGCAGGGAACATGCCGTGGGCCGCATACACAGTGCCATTCACAAGCTCTGTTGTCCCTTCCCAGCACTTCCTTTGTTACTTATCCAGCACAGGTGCTTAAAAATTAGGTTTTCTCCACATGAGTCCTGACTCTGCCTTGTTCTTCTAACAATGGCTTTGTACTGCTTCCACTCATTTCCATAGCAATACCCTGTCGTCTCACACCCGAGGTTCAGACTTCCTGATAGGAAAACACTGTTAGGGTGGGAGTACAAACACAAATGTTCCAAAATTATAAAGAGAAGAGAATTCTTTTTTTTGAGGGGGAAGAGCAAAATGTAACTTTACTACTGTTATGTAAGCCCACATTAGTCTTACTCTCCTGGTGACCTCCACAGGCACAGGGTGGAGGGCACATAACCCCCTGGTATGTCCAGAACTTCTCACCAAACCGGCAGAGTTACAGCTCACCACAGGGAGAGACCAAGCCATGGACAGAACAGCAAGCTGAAATCCTCACTAGACATTGTTAATATAATTTCTAGTTTAATTATTTGTTTACTTCTTCTCCAGTTCAAATTCCAGCTCATTAAACAATGTTCATGAGAAGCACCAGAGGAGACACATCCTCTCTTCTCCTTTACTGTTGTCCTCTGCAGCACCAAGAGCCAAAAGCAGCTCCAAACTGCCTCCAGGTAGCTCAGAGATAGCTCAGCTGTCCACAGGCAAATGCCTGTCGTGTAGGAGTTCATTACATTTGCAGCTACTGGTGTGACTAGTAACCAAACTATTTTTCTAACCCATGCTTAGCATTTTCTCAGGAATTCCTAGGTCCTTTTAATTGAGCTGTTTTTTCCTCCCATAAAGCAGCAGTTTCTTTCTCCAAAGAAAACATTTCAATGCCAGCCCAGCACAATGGATAGCAGCTGCGGGAAATATAAAGATGCACAAAACTGCTATAGAGCACAAAAGCTTCAAGGCAATATATACAGGAAGAAAACTTAAATGAATTAGCAATTCTTATTAAGAAGCCATTTCAACAAGCTGTGAGTTGAACCAGATCAGAACTGCCCCAGTCTCTCACCAAAGCCCCGCAGTGATGCTCTGGGACAGTTCAGGGGCACGCACTCTTGTGCAGTTCCCATTCCTGGAAGCACTACCACCATCAGATGTTCTGTCGGTCACCCCAATACCAGCTGCCCCAGCACTCCTCCCCCTTTCAAACACCTGGTTCCCCTGGGAAGCCGACAATATTCTCATGATTTTGGATCTTGTGTTCAAACCAGTGCAGTGACATCAGTGCCAGCTACAGCTCCAGCACAGCAGCTGTGGAATTATGTGTGCCATCCCCCAGGACACCACCTCAACCCCTGCCACTTGCGTCTCTTCATTTCCTGCCAAGTATCATGCCAATTTCTTCCACATCAATTTCTAAGTTGAGACCTCCTCTCTACTTATTTCTCTCTCCTGCCTGCTGCTGGAGATTGGAATGATGGTGAAAGTGAGACACACAGTGCCACTTTTCATCCCCAGCTCTCTGTCCTGAAAGTCTCCTACAATGCCTATTTGTGAACCTCTTCAGCTGCTGTCAAGACCCTCTGTGAGGCAGTTTCTGATGTGCAGCACTGCCCCCCAATTTTAGTTGAAGCCATCATGTGTCTAAGGCTGTTTCTGCTCTTGGCAGCCTGGCAAGCTGAGGAGTCAAGATAAGGGGAACCCCCCTGCTCCCATACCCTCAAATCTACACCACCAGTCTCACAGAATCAAAGAATAGTTTGGGTTGGAAGGGACCTTAAAGACCATCTAACCCCCCTGCTCCCACACCCTCAAATCTACACCACCAGTCTCACAGAATCAAAGAATAGTTTGGGTTGGAAGGGACCTTAAAGACCATCTAACCCCCCTGCCATGGGCAGAGACACCTTCCACTAGACCAGGTTGCTCAGGGCCCTGTCCTGCACATCATTGTCCAAAATCCCTCTTTGAGCTCCTCTGGATGCTGGAAGGTTTTATAGGGTCTTCCCAGAGCCTTCTCTTCTCCAGGCTGAACAGCCCCAATTCTCTCAGCTTGTCTTCATCAGAGAGGAATACAGGCTTTCCACACAAGTCAAAAGTTCCTGAACCCCTGCTGTCTGCTTGGGCTGACACAGGAGCTGCCTGCCACGTGGTCTGCACTTGGTTTCACAGCCAGTGTCTCACCTTGACACTGCTAAAAGCATTACAGAAGCAGTGACCTCAGCCCTGAAGGGAGAGAAAGGCATAAAAGGACAGACCAGAGGAAGGCAGGGGCCCTTGAGGCTACACCCCAAGCTGTTTACTGGCAAGATTCCAGGCCTACTCTTTCTGTTCCCAAAATAGAGAGAAGTCTGTCCCATTATAAACCATCAATAAACACCAGCTTGGGGACTTTTCCCCCCACCAAGCAAAGCCTTTCAGTCTGTTGGGGAACAGCTTGCAGTGGGTTAACTCTCTCTTTGTCAGACCAAGATGGGGTCCTTGGAGCTTCACAGGGTGTCTGCAGGGATACAGAATTATAAAAAGGTATTTGTTTTTGTAAATGAACTGGAAGAGAGTCAGCTCCTCCTACCCACCCTTCATGCTGTCCTTTCTGGTTCTAGTGTGCTATAAATGACCAGCTTCTCTGATAATTTATGCATAATTGGGACTGTTTTCAGCAAGTGGCCCAACAAAAGCTGCTCTGAACTACTAAGTAATTTACTGATTTTGTTTTCAATTAATATAGTAGCCTTAGGAACAAGCAGCCTGTGTTCCTCTTTTAGGCACAAGATCTCTAGCCTAATGGAGAGACATCTAGAGGTTAAGCAGCATCTCATCAGCTCAACAGTGGGAAGAAACATGTTCCTACACTCATGGACCTTATTTATTTTTCAGAAGACCTCTCCTAATCTGGAAATCTTAATCAATTTTCACCCGCTCTGGAATTTCCCTTTTTCTGCCTCCAGACTATCCCTTTCCTCTTCTCATGGAAGTATCATTCCTGCTCTGATCTTTTCCTTGGTTAGGTGTTGGGGTCTTTTTGGGGGTGTAGGGGGGTGGTGGAGGGAAGGGCTTTTCTGTTCAAACCTGTCCTAGGACCTGATCAGCCCAGGCCTCCTGTGTCTCTGTGGAGTCCAGTAAAGACAGCAACAAATGCAATACCCCAATGTCCTGCGCCTTGGAATCTGTGCAGGAATTGGGCCAGCCATGAGAGGATGCGCGGAGGAGGAGAGAGAGATTGTGGCTGTCTAATTCAGTGTGCTCTGAGCAGGCAGAGCGTGGAAGGCACCTCCATCTGATCCACTTACATTTCTGCCCTCTGATCCCTTGTGGGGACTGGACACGAGTGGGTCACGGCTGCTGTGAGTGGCACAGAAAAGCCACTCTTGCCTGCCCCCTGCTACGTGCATTTTCCCCTCCGGGCCAGAGCACACAGGTTCTTGCTACTGGAGCCCCCAGCAGAGCTGTGACTGACACCTCCAGGGCTCACTTCGTGTGCTGAGGTGCACTTGGAACCACATCTACCTTGAAACACTGAAAAGGATGGGCCAGCCTTGTTGGGACTGGGCACAGTTTGTCTTTTGTTTAGCAGACCTGGCCTGGGTTTGGTGCTGCTACAGTATGAGTGTGATGACATTTATTATGACAAGGCAAGACTGTGTACAAGTCCCCTTTTTCATAGACCCAACTCCCACAATTACAAAGGTTGGCTTAACCTGAAAGCTTGCCTTTTCCTTCACAAATTCACACCAGTAGCGGTGCTTAAAATTATTCTAACTGCAATTCACATGCCCACATCTATTCTCAGCTTCTGTTTCCAGCCTTGAGGTTGTCCAGATTGTCCCTTTGTCCTTTTAAGACCTCTGCACTAACCACACTAATCCTCAGTAAGCAATCAAATCTCCCCATCTGTGCTTTTACTCTTTCCCTTGGCACCATGGTACGACTTCTCTATTTTAATTAACTCGAGCCGGATGCCTTGTCAAGACTTAGCTGCTCTGATTTCTCATTATGTTATCATAATACCATTTAGCAGCACCACCCTTCTCAGCAAGAAAAACTAATTCCAGCCCCTTGAAGGCAATGTAGTGAGACACAGAGCACTCACCAGGGCCCACAGCAATATTTGGTCTCATTCTCGTTAACTTGCTGCATTTTCCTCCCAGTGAATGCACCAGTTCTGCCTACTCACAAAAGCACACTTTGGGATATGTTTTCTTCTTTTGTTTTTGATAGTCATGATCGCTTAATTTCAACTTTTAACCCTTCTGAGCACTGCTTGAATGCCAACCACATGTACCTTGTTAATAGCAGTTTTAATTTACTCATTGCCAGCCACAGTTGGTAGCACCCCACACCAGTGTTTGCCCTTTTCCTGCCAAGCAACTCCTTACTTCAAATTTTCCTGAACCTATTTCATATTTGCAGCCATTTAAGACCTGAAGTCCATGAGTCACTTCACAAATGAGAAGGAAGACTTTTGCTTTTATATCCTTCCAAACCTTCAACACCTCAGACTCTGTCCCTTCCTCAGGCCTGTTTTCATCTCTTAAATTGGTGTATGATTGCTGCAGGTGCTGTGAGTTGCCATTTGTGCACAAAGCACCAAGTCAGCACCAGGGACCTGTTTCACGTGAACTCCTGGTCAGCTCCTTAGTGAAACTCCCTTTGTAAGCACCTGCACATCAGCAGAATCAGACAGTCTGTGCTACACATCCGCCCTCAGGCTCATATATCCTGCTTTGTAGTGGTTGTGTGACCCTAATGGGCCATGAGTTGTCCTCTGGGAATAAGGAGCACTGAAAAGGCTGCATGGAACTTGGAGCTCTTGGCAGGGAGATGAGACTTGTGTCAAGCATCCAGCAATTTAATGCTAGGCAGCATCAGCAAAATCCAAGGAAGGTGTAATTTGGACAAACAGCAGTGACTTGGAGGAACAAACACAAGGAAGTATTCTCTGTCACACTCCAAGGAAGATGCCTGCAGAAATGGCCTCCTGTGGGCTTGTCATAGGCCAAATAATCAGAAGGGATCTCTCGCAAAATCAACATTGAGGTTATTTAATGCAGTTCTTTAAATGTCAGTAATGTTAGTTTACATCCTCTGAAAGTGTTCTGTGTTTTTCCACTCTTAGGAAACCCTGCCAGATGTAAATATTTTAAGCAGAACAGGTGCAAGAAGCCAACTGAGCAGGATGTAGTATCTCTGCTCTCTCTTTTGTCAATGAACATGTATGAGAGTCTCACAGCCTAAATTTTCAGGTCTCAGTTTGTTGTTTGTGAATGAAAAGCACATTTAACAGCCACTTCTATAGCTCCCACACACAAGAATACAGGATTTTAAGCATATATATTCAGGGTACAGGTTGACAGTAAAAAAAGACAAGGATTTTTAATGTAGGAAGGCTGCCCAGTTTCAGGAATTTAGATGACTTGAGCTTGCCCTACGTGAATTGTGGAAAAGAGGGTTTGTTGACAAAGCTCACAGTTTCTGAAAGTCAGAGCCAAGTTGTTTCCGTGTTCGCCAGGACACGCATCCAATGTTGGATGTGCAGGGCCATCTAGTGGGAAGTCTCTGTGTGCAACAGCAGCCCAAACAAACAGCGTTTCACAACAGCCTGAACAAAGGCATCTTTGGCTGTCACATCTCAGAAGTGCATTTTACGAGTTTTTGTCTCCAGACGGAATGCTTCCCTGCTGAGACAGTACAGCATCCCCAGGAGAGCCTGTGGAACAAGGAATCAAGCCTGTCTTGCTGCAGGATCCTGTGCTACAAAAGGGTGCATTTCCTAAAATTAATTTCTTTTGGCCAGTGACTTTGGGAAGATTTCTCAAAAAAAGGAAGCAACAACAACAAGACCCCCCAAACCCTAATTTTCAGTTTTTCTTCTCATTAATACAGGTGCAAAAAAGGCTCAGTGGCACTATCAGGCAGCACTGTGTGATGGAGCAGAAAGGCATTGGTTTATGTGTAACACTCCATCTCTGGTATTGGATTGAATTAAGCAGATAGGGGTGCTGGCTGGGACTCAGTAATTTTTCACAGAAATATCGAATGTTCTGAGTCAGATTCTCTGGTCAAATGACTGTGATAACCCAGGGAATGCTGGTGTCCCTTCAGATTAATTCCCACATCTGTGCAGTGAGGAGGGTGAGAAGTGGGGTTTACAGCATTTGCAGGGTTACCTATAAATTCCACTGTGAATCTGGAAAACAACTAGGTTTTCCAAAAGCATGGGAAAATCGCTCATATTTAAGTTTTTACCATTTTCTCATGTTTTATTTACTACTACATTAAAGCTTATAAAAGCATTGCTGCTTAACAAACAGGTCGTTCCCCCTCCCCCCCCAATTTACATATGAAGTAATAGTTCAAGCCCTGTAACAAAGCCTTCTTTTCTGGGACCTTGTTAATCAACTGCTTTTGCTAAGATGTTTACCTGCCAGCAATGCAGCTTTTCTGATTTCTAATTAAATTGGAGTTTCTTTTCCAGCCTTTTCCCCCCCATGGAGCCCCTTACACAACCTGTCTCTACCTAGTTTCATGAAACCTTTAAATAAAGGCAGTATTTTCTGAGGCCTCTCTCACTTTGTCAAGTTAGGCTAAGCCTGGCTAATAGGTGTAGAAGTTCTTCAAAGGGAGGGGCAAGTAGGCAGGTACAAAGAACAAGATTTCGTAAATCTTTCTGATCTGGAAATTAAGCTAAAAAGAAGCTACAATATTAAGATAAATGTTCCGGTTAAAAACTCTTTAAAGCTGTGCAACCAATTATTTCATTCCATGAAAGCTGACATTGACTATTTATTTCTTCTTTATTATTAAATTAAAGAACAATTATATTAAATAAGAATATGCAGAGTGTGAAAGCAGAGTTTGGACTGTTCTCTAACCAACCCACATCTTTCTTATAAGTACAGCAGTTAAATATATTAGTACAAATTATGCCTAATTCAACCAGAAAATTGAAAAAGCCCAAAAAATTAATTGAAACAATAAATCCTCACATTCGCCTAAACATTTTTTTCTGCCTAGAAATATTTCAAATTAATTTTAAAAAATGACAGCTGTTCTTCTGACTCCTTTTGCCCACACTTTCCTCCTCTTCCTCTCTTACCCGAGTGCCCTGTGTATGCACTGCCCACAAAGCAGGGCGAGATCCAGAGGGACCCTGGAGCTGCTCTGGGGCCTCTTGCAGCGCTCGTGCGGCAGCCCCAGCCCCAAGAGCACGGAGGCCCCAGCTGGAGGTGCAGGAGCTGTGCCCCCTCCCCCTGCCTCCTGTCCTCGGTCCCTGCAGAGCTGGGCTGTCACCAGCGCATTCCCCACGGCTTGGGATGGGGGCTGAGCCCAGCCAATAATCCACTGCTGGGCTGCTGAGAGCAGTGTCATTACTCCTGTTTGCTTCAGAAGTGGGTCTGGTGTCCCCCTCCTCACAGAAAGGGCTGATGACTGCCACAGTCTGACAGGCACATCACCTCCGCTGAAGGCTTTTGTTCACCTATGAACAGCCAAATGGGAGAACTCTGAAATAAAGCACACATTACTGATATGCTTGGACACTGAAGGGATGTGACAGGCCAGCACCTCGATAATCAGAACTACATCAGACGTTTCACCTGGAAAAACAGCAGCACATATTAGGTAGATCAGGCAAAAAATTCACAACTTCAAATACCTGCTCAAGTGTCAAAAAAAGACCTTTAAGGGATAGGGAAAGCAATATTACAGTCAGTGAATCTTGAAGCCCTGATCAGAATGTCTTGGGGGCACGGTGCCAGGCACACAGACTCACCTGGGAGCCACTGCTGGGAAAGCAGGTGATTCCTGCCCACCTGGCTGCCCATTCCTCCCCTCACTGCCACTTGTGGGAAGAAGATCACAGCAGTTCACAGCTGGCCTCCTCCCTGACTCATGCTTCTCTGCATATTACCTGGGCTCTTCCACTACTCAGGTATTTCAGCACCTTGTTATTTGAGATAATTTCTAATTACTGGGGCAATGCTTCCCAATCTGGAGTAGACTAACCTGAGTTTGATCCATGCTGGCATTAGGGAAAACATCTGTAAAGGGAAAGAGCCAAAGGCAGGGAAATCTGCCTGCTCCAGCCCTGTCTGGCACTCCTGTGACCGATTTGCAGGGCGTCCACCACAGACCCCCTCCCCTTCGAGTGAGGGGATGCAGCAACACGTCTTGTACAGAACTTCATACTAAAGCAACAAATGAGGAAAGCAAGGTCTGTCATCCTCATGCCATTTCTGTCTAAACACACGTACCTACATGTGAACCCAGACGTCATTCTTGACTGGGCAGCTCATTTAATGAGCTGAGGAAGAAGTTAATTCATTTTGTGGTGGGATTCTGTCCACTTTGGGATACCACACTGTCAGTTCTAAAAGAACCAGGCTCTTTGAGATATTGCCAAGCTCCAAATAACTTCACAGCTATAACTGTGCAGTCAGCAGCACTCCCCACTTCACTCTCATACACCTCCCACTCAAATTCTGCAAACTCATCAGTCACCTGCTGCTTTTTTTTTCCCACAGCAAAATCCCAACATATCAAGGGCCTTGAAGCACCTTAAAGTGTCTGATTTTCAAGAAAAGTTAGACTGCTTGTTTCAAACCAGTTACATAGACACTTTTTTTGAAAGGTGCAGGTTCTGGAAGTGGATTTTAGGGCAAGAAATTTCCATCTCCAAGACCAGGCTGAATGGGGCTTTGAGCAATCTGGTCCAGTGAAAGATGTCCCTGACCATGGCAGGGGGGTTGGAATGAGATGATCTTTAAGGTACCTTCCAACCCAAACCATTCTATGTTTCTATAATCTCTGTATTACAGTTCAAGAATAATTTCTGAATCTCTTTCCCAAAATCAAAGTGTCCTATTTCGCAGGCTTACCACCCTCCTCAACACACAGCAACAAAGAACAGAGCATCCACCCCACACTAACACAGCCTCACTTGCATGGTCCCACTGCGCTCGGCTCCAGGCTGTCTGTCCTCCCAGCAACTGTTCCCATCTCCCAGCCCTGCACTGGCACTCAGCTACTGGCTCAAAATGGCTTCTGCACATTTGTTAGAGAAATGTGATACAGATTAATGTGCTTGAGTCCCGCCTAGGCCTATCAGCTGGCTCAGAAACATTAATAACCCCTCTGTGAAAAATCAAACTGCTGTGAGAGATTGTTTTGTTGGAGTGATGGCAGCAGCCAAAACCATGAAAGGATAAACCCAAAGAATAGTACTCAGCAAACCATCCCTCCCTAAATAGCCTGCCAGCTACAAGACACATGAAAGATCATATTTTAAAACTTGCTGGTAATTAGTGTAACTGCAAACCAAATTATGACCTTGGCATTGTCAATACTCATGATCCATTAATGGAGCATTTCGTCAGATGCTGAGTCCTTTCAGTTTCACTGCTTTATTTACTGTTACTGCAAAAATACATTAGTGGTCATATTTCACCACCAGAAGAGCCTTGCTTGTAATGCCATACTCTACCACAAACATCATTTGGTGATCTTGAGGAACATAGAGGTTTCACCTTCCAGCTATGATGGCAACTCAGGCAGCAGCAGGCAGGAAGCTTCTGGAGTCGGCCACCACCACCCAGGATGTGGAAGGCAGGACAACAAGAGCAACCAACACTGCCAAGATTATCTCTAGGTCTGCTAGCCAACTGCATTTAAAACTGTGTGTTTTATTCTCTTCTAAGATTTACAGCTTGCCACTTCAAAATGAAATCTGGCCGTAACATTGCCCCTAACAACATAAATCAAACACACAGATTTATTTCAAAAATGTATGTTCCACCAAATAAGTCAAGCAGAAGCGTTGCTAACCGCATTGTTACCACCTGCACTGCTGGCAATTTCAAAGGCTTCATCTCTCATCCATCTTCCAAATGTTCTTTTGTTTGTCTGCATTTAAATACTGACTGGAAGACCAGTGGGATTTTACACACAGCACAGGGCTACATGTCACAGTTCACAAACTGGCTGTAGTGCTTGTTTTCCTCAAGGACCAACCACTTACACTCAGCCAAGAGGTTTCTTTCCTCAGAACAGGACTTGTGATTTGGTTCCTGGCCTCCACACGAGCCATGAGGACTCCTTTACAAGATCCTGTGACAGGTGTGTCTTCTGCAGTGTGAGCAAGCCAGCTTCTGTACAACGCACGGTTGTTTATTTCAGTGGGATATGAAATACAAGCATAGAAGCAGTGGAAGGGAGCAGTGAAAGAGAACAGTGAAAGGGAGCAGCAGCCTGTCCTGCTCACAACTCGATGTGCCACTGTCCCTCCATTTAGATCTGAGCCTGCTGTGTTATTGCATTCATCCTCACTCACTTCTTTCTTGTTTAAGCTGTTTTGCTTTTAGGCCTCCTTTGATCCCAACTTTATTGTTTGAAAGGCTGTCCCATGAGAGCCACTGAAAAAATTTCTGCCTCACTGATGGACTGTATGTATTATTTGAAGCTGTGTATCTATGGCTACTTACACCTATATATCTCTTTTTTCGGCTTCCTGACTGAGTCTTTAACAAAGTCTTCAGAGCATTCGATGTATTCAGGCAGAGAGCAATATAAAATTAAGCAGGGAAACCAAGTCACACAAAACAGTAACAAAATATTTCCTATAACCTTCCCTCAAGGCATCACTACAGCATCTTCCCCAGCAGAAGCTGAGAAAATTTTGCTTATAGGTTGCTCTGGGATGGCTGTGGAATAGCACATTTTGCCATCCCCATGCTTTGTGCTGAATAATTATTTTGCCTTTCAGACAGCAGTGCCTGCTAATGAAGTTCAATAAACTGGAGGTATTCTTGCCTCATCTGGACAGATGTCTATGACACACAGGCATATCTGGAAGGAAAAAGCTTCTGAAAATATGCCTTGTATTTAAACATTTCTGTAGTCATGTCCCTGAGGTTTCTTGTCCCTCCCAGGTGTTGTCTCTGGTCTCTAGAGCCCTGGAGTTTTTCGTGATTTGGTAAAACAGTTCTTTTGACATAGTTCTTCGTAGCATATAATGCAGCTAATTTTTCCACATTGATTTTAATAGACAAATATTTATTACTCAAGAGCTTTTTGTTTAAAGCAGAAAGCTTAAGGGCAGTCACTACTCCAACAGAAGCAGCTGGAGAAACATCTTCAATACTTTCTTTTCTTCCTCAAAAGCCCTTTAAATTCTTTGGGGCAACAAGCAGTTCACAATCAGTCATCCACAGTCCCCAGGATAGCAATAATGAGACTGTGATCAGTCCCATTCCAAAGGCACTTGGCATTCCTTCCTGCCCCTGATGGCATCATTGGTGCAGCTGGGAGGCCTGGCTGGCAGGCAGGACAGCCAAGCTTTTTAATACCCTACCTGCTGCACCTCATCATGCCTTTGACTGCAAATAGGGCAACATCAGTTCCTCACAGGGAAGACAAGCAGGAGACGTTGAGGCAGAGCATCCTTGCAGAAATCTGTGGATGCAAATCTCTTTATTTCTTTTGCTAAGTACTGATGTTATTAACAGCAATTCACGATTCTAAAATTTGCAGCATACACTAGCTCACCAAGCAACTGAGAAGAGAGTAACAATTAACTTAATGAAAGCCCTGGGAAGGAGTCAGATAAGTAGCAAGGATTGCTCCCTTCCACCTAGGGCAGTCTCCTGCTAGCAATCCGGACAGAAAAAGCTCCATATCCCATTACCAATTCTCTTCAACATGCAAGCCCAAGAAATACTGATAAGAATCCATGAATAATTAAGTTTAATCTGATGTTAGCAGAAACTGGATTGGGGATGTTAGGCTCTTCATTAGTTCACTGGCAGGAAATAGCCTGGATCAAATTCATTCTGTAAGCAATTCCTTGGAAACAAATAGAGCTAGCTCAGCAAACACTTTTGTTCTGAGTCTCAGGGTTAAAGAATCTGCTACATTATTCCATGGCACAAAATTAAAAAATAGCATAGACTGCTTTTTGTGAATTGCTTATGCTAATAGTTGTCTTTAATCACTGGATGCAAACATTTCCTACCCACCATGAGGAGACTCAGGCTTCCATGTCTGGGAGGCTGGGCCTGCTTCATCTAAAAACTCCCTCTTTGTTTTTCCACACTGCCCCTCATGAAGGTTTTCCTCCACCTTTCCCCAACCGTCCTCATACCAAGGATCTCTGCCACCCTACTCTTCCCTTGCCAGGGACTGTACATTCCTTAGTCCCTCTTCCTTCAAGGGCCCTCCTCCTACTCACCATGCCAAGGGCTGTGTGCATCTGCTGAACAGATGGCAGCTGTGCCATGTGCCCCTCATTTACAGGTTTTTGATTTCCCTTCCCTTTTATGCCCATCGATGCCCCAAACAATTCTTGGATGGGCTGAATTATTCAGAATTAATCAGAGAGGATGATTAGGTTCTCCAATGGCCAACATTTTGAGCCAAGTTGATCAACAGCCATGGTGAAATAGCCTGAAATGAAGTGATAGCAAAAAAGGATAGTTGAGGGAACTGCAAGTTGAGGATTATTTAGGAAGTAAAAAAAGCTCTACTGTAATGCATGAGGGGCTACCATGGATCAGCTGCTATTCAACACACTGTGCATTTAGCAGTGTGTGCAATGGCACTGTGATTTAAGTCAATGCAGGTTATGGCCATGGACGGCTGATGGATTTAAGCTACTTCCCATGAGGGAGGGAAATAAAAGGCTCTAAAGCTGGAAATTTCTGTCCATATGGGCATCCCAAAGTCAACATCCTAAAACCTGGAATTCTCTCATCATGGAAGATGCTTTACCTGAATCACCAAGAACAATTTTGGGTATCTCATCCAGGTCTAGAGTGATCCCCTCTAACTTCTCCAGCAAAGGGACAAAAGGTCCCATTTGTTAGAAATGAGGACACTACATGAGAGCTTTCCCAGTTCCTGAGGAGCAGCAACAGACTGTTCTAGAGACTGCATGTATGGAAACTACCTGAAATGATGTTGGAGGTAAGAGCTCCTCCCTGTCCAGATTATTTTCTCCAATTCCTTGTTTATTGAACTTGATTTGAACATGAAGTAGGCTTTAAATGTAATTCTAAGTGCTCTCTGTTCCCTACATCCTTCACATGGCATATTTGGGTATATCTTTTCTGATGTACCTTTACCTTTAATGCCTAAACTTCAGAGTTCAGAAACTCAGCTCAGAAATTGTATGTGTGAATAACTTTCAAATAGAAAATCTAAGCTCCTAGTTTTGCTCAGACAGTACCAACACCAGTCTGGAATCAGCACCAGAATCACAGAATCATTAAGGGTGGAAGTAGACCTGTAAGACTATCCAGACCCACCGCTAACCCAGAACCACCACGATGTTCATGGCTAAAGCGTATCCCCAGGCGCCACATCTGCGTGCTTTATGTACACTTCCAGTGATGGGGACTCCACCACTGCCCCGGGCAGCCTGCTCCAATGCTTGACAACCCTTTTGGTGAAGAAACTTTTCCGAATATCTAATCTGAACCCTTCCCTGGCACAACTTGAGGCCATTTCCTCCTGTCCTGTCCTGTTCCTTGTTACCTGGAGGCAGGGTCCAATCCCCACCTGGCTGCAGCCTCCTTCAGGGAGTCTTAGAGAGTGAGAAGCTCCCCCTGAGCCTCCTTTTCTCCAGCCTAAACACCCCCAGCTCCCTCAGTTGCTCCTCACTGGACTCGTGCTCCAGCCCCTTCCCCAGCTCCATTCCCCTCTCTGGACACACTCCAGCCTCTCATCATTTTTCTTGAAGTGAGAGGCCCAAAATTAGTACTTGAGGTGTGGTCTCACCATTGTCCAGCACAGGGGGATGGTCACTGCCCTGGTCCTGCTGGCCACACTATTGCTGATACAAGCCAGGATGCCATTGGCCTTCTTGGCCACCTGGGCACAGGTGACAGCTGTGACCTCTGATTGATTCTCATGTCTATCAGCACTTCTAACATGCCTCGGTGTTACTTTGAGCAAAGAAAGACTTCAGCATTTTATGGGCCTCCTCTTTCCAAAACAAAGGGGAGGCTCTCAAAAGCAACATCACTGCAGAGCAATGAGGTACTACCTGAAAATTTGGTGGCTTTGTATACCTCTCATGAAGAAAGGTTCCTCCTATACTAACACAGATATCTCATGCAGAATAAAACCCATCAAATCTATTTCTAATTAATGTATTTCTTCTCACGATTGTTCTTAATCTACTTGCCAGAACTACTGGGATTCACCCACAGCTTGTTCTTTCCTCCCACCAGTCTCTTGGTGAAGTCACACAAAGGATTTCTACTTGTTGCAGGTTGGATTTAACCCGTTTTTTTCCCCCCAAGGTGTAATTTTCCAGTCTCTACCATCAGGGGCACTTGAGTAGCTTACTGCCTGACACTCACAGCAGGAGCACTCTGTTCTGCCGGCTTTAAAGTTAACAGGCTGATTTTTCAGCTTTAGAAGCTTAGACGGCATAAAAGTTCAAGCTCCTTTCCTCCCCGTCTCCAAGATTCACCTAAAGCACACAGTGAAAAGGAAGATGAGAACAGGTAGCAGGTTAAGGCTTTTGTTCCCTTTCTGCTGTGATATGGGGACAGAAGAGATTAGCTCTCTGGCTGATGCACCTGCTCCAGTTGTGAGGGGATGCTCATTTTCAGTTCATGCAGAGCTGGAGATTTTCTAAATGCCTCCATGGATTGGACTTGTCTGAAGTTGCTCTGTCGCAGACATCCAAGAGCTGCCTGTTTGTTGCCTTAGAGCAGCTGAAGTAGCCCCTACATCAGGAGGGCATCTTCCCTGCAGATACACCAGTCTGCAACAACTGCTGTGTTATCCTGAGTGCAGCTCTAAAATGGAGCTCACATGAGAGCTACTGAAGTGGATTAAGCCACTGCTTCATGGCATACACTCTGGCTTTTAAGAGGCTCCTATCATGCCCTCAGCAGAGGTGTTTCAACAAGCAGGAAGAAGGCAGGGGGCTTGAGAGGCTGATGTAAAGGACTTAGATAGGAATTAATGGGACAATCAAGGTACGATCAGGTTGGGAGCCCTTCAGGAGAGAGGGCTGGGGGAAGATGCCAGCTTCACACTTTTGTGAAATTAGAGCCCTAGTGTTTGTGATGGTAATAAACTCACCTATATAACAAAGAATGATGTTGTAACATCAGATGTTGCCTTCTCTGCACACTGAAGCAGAAATTAGACTGACTGTAAGGAGAATTTGGTAAATGATTGTTGAAGGCGGTATGAGGCTAGCACCAGGCACTCCAGCCTTGGGCAGCTGAAATAGTGACTCTTTCCCCTCACACCACTTTGCTCCCACATGAAATCTCTTCCGACTCCAGTAACACAAGCTCTACAAAGGGTGGCACAATCCAATAGCCTGCATACACTGCCAGTGAAGCATCACACTAACCTAAAACACATTCAGATCACTTTTCCTGAATCCTAGTCTGAAACAAAACAACATGTGAGAAGTGAAATTAATTTGGATGTATTCCTCCCTATTTAATAAGCAGTCATATAGAGAGAAACCAAAATGCTGGATCAGAAACTCCCGAGCTTACGTCCTGGGCTTTTTATTCCTGAAGCAAAGAAGGCATTTCCATGGCATCAAGCAGATGGCTGAAATAAGCATCTTTCCTATATCAAGCTCCATGTGGAAGCTTAGGATCTATGTAAGGTATGAAAAAGCTACAAGCTGAAGGAATGAGGGGGTGGGGATGAAGGAAGAAGGAGGAGGAAAAGACAGGGGGGTGGAGAGTAACACTGGAGAGCAGCAGTGGTCCAGCCCCTCAGAATCTGAAAGCATCACCGGAGCCTCCGGATAAAGACCAGCTTCAGGAGCAAGGCTAGGAGACAGAGGATTTCTGCTCAGTAATAAAACATGGTGAGTAGGATTTTTGTGATCTGCCTCGCTTGTTCTGATGCAATGGCATTTCTTTTGCTCTGACACGGCAACTCTGAGTGACTATTATTTTGGGATGACTGTTTCTTTCTGAAGCATTGCTTTTTACCTCTTTCTCCATACATCTGACAAGCCTGTGCCTGTATTTATAAAAATGCACATCCTATCTCCTTTTAAAGCAATAAATTACTGAGGACAGCCAAAGCTGTCAGTATTAACACTTTGCTGTCTGGTACCAACAGGCTGCTGGTCAGGGCAAAAAAAAAAAGCCCTGTTTCCTTCTCAGGTATGCAGTGGAAATTTCTGCTCTGCTGCCTTCTCTTAGCAATACAGCGATGATTCGGAAGCTTCCTGCGCAGGAATTAAAGCTGCCCTTTTACATGATGTAATTGGAATATTTCAAGCAGTTATGTTTCTTTCAGCCTCAGGTATAGAAGAAAACTGAGTGAGGGGTGCAGAGGTTTTGTCAGAGAAGGAGCCTCCTTTTGTCATGGCCTCAGCCTCCCTCTGCCCTGCCACACACCCCATGCGTGGCTGGGGGAAGCTGTGGGTGCCCTGGATGGGGCCGGGGGAAGCACTGGGTGCTGCTGTGTCCCCAGGGATCCTTCCTGTCAGCATGCAGCAGGACAGTGTGCTGGGAGTAGAAACGTGGCTAATTTTACTACGAAAAATCCTGAGCTCCACGAAACAGTTGTCAGGGCTTAAAGGAAGGTTCAGACTTCCCTATAGCACATTGCTAATAAGATTAAGCATTTAACTACACATCTTTCTAGTATTCTGCTGCGGAGTCTAAGATTTTACTTTGTGTGCTCAATGGAATGAGGGTTGAATTAAAAACAAATCAATGTGCTTTTCACTGGTTCTTCATGAGAAAGCCATTGCCTGACCTAAATGTATATGCAAATAATTAGGCATCCTGGGTTACCCAAGAGAGCCAAATGATTAAGGGGAATGATACAATACAGCCACTAACAATGATGAGAGGAGTACTCCTAAGGAGAGGCGTGATCTCAATGCAGGTTTGTGTGTCACACAGGCGTCTTTAAAAATAAACATTCTGCTGTTTCCTGAATCATGACTGTCCCTGATTACATCCTCCATCCTTTCCAACCTGTTCTTTTCTGCTTCCTAATGGAGATGAGATAGTAGCAGGGTAATCAGTTTAAGGGAGAAGATGAGCCCTGCTTTAAAATCCTCTTTGGTTTTTACCAGAAGAACTGTTATGTTTATTTGCTTACTAGAAACACTGTTACAATAACTGCAGTGAGAACATCACTATTCTCTGGCAAGGAAGCCGTATTCTGCTTTGCAATTAAAAATCAAATTAACAGAATGGAATATACGTTCATGATTATTACTAAGTATTTCCATTATTAACTTCCATCTTCTGAAATAGAGAGTTAATGTTTTTGCCTGTAAATAAACAGTGTTATTCCAAAACTACCTCCCTCACACACTTTACTGGGAGCACCAGCTGTTCCTTATGTGCTGCTAATTGATTAGATACTAAACACTAAAAATTAGTGTTGTTCACTGACTTTAAAAGTAGCTATGGCTTTCACCACCTCATGCTTGCTTGTTTTTGCATTTTAGGACTTCCAACTGGTGGCCAGTAAAAATCCTCCTGAGGTTAAGAAATGGGAGAGCCTCCCAGAGTGCTCTGTTCTTTTCCCCTTTCCCATTACACAATTTATCAAGAAATATCTTTAAAAAATTTTCATCCTAAAATGCATGGATTTGAAGCATAATGCATGTCCATATACCCAAACCAGAGAGATGCTTTCGGGAAATTTATTATGCTACAATTTCTGATGGAAAAGCAGGGTAACATTTTCAAAGGTACCTCTGATACTCAGCATCTTAAGTCTGATTGATATGAAGCCACTTGTGGAGAAGGGATTTTGGACTCACTCCAAACTTGTATTCAAAAACATAAAAGCAGTACAAAGTGAGGTTTTCCCTTCTTTTTGAATTACAAGGCCTAAAAGACTATTCAGGGTTTATCAAATTCTTCATTTAATAAAGGGAAAATGCTTGGAGGGAGGTGAAATTCAGATGCCAAGTGACATGCAGAACTCTGCTTAACAAGAGACAGCAAGGCACCACCTCCACAACCTGCCAGTTGTAAGCGTGATCTAAATGTAAAGAAATCTAAATGTAAAGAAAGAAAAGTCCTATCTCCCCTTCAAAACCACTATATTCTGAATTTTATGTATTTCTATCTCCAAGAGAGATAATTATACATAAATTACACATCAAATGAGCAAGTAAGAGAGGTCCAAGATGGATAGCTGAAAAGATTTTTAAGTAAATGAACCTCAATTATATTTTTTCCTACTTGAGCAAAGTTATTTTTGAACCAAACTTGCTGAAGCTGGAGACTTTATCTAAATTTCCTCTTTGTAATAGTATTACTTCTACCCATGCAACCTCACTGAAACAGATACTTCTACTTTCCCAGCAGGATGATATTCCTAGAATTACATGCAAGAGGACTGATATTTTACCTTTTCTTTGAAGATAACCTAAACAAACCTTTCTACTCTGTTATCAGCTAGCAAGATACAACTTTCACCCAGCCCAAAACACAAAGCAAGGCTCTCTCACATTCCACCACGGAGGGAAACTTGTAGATGGCTGGCAGAAAGTGTTGAGGGCCATGGGCAGAGGCAAATGTGACCCTTCTCTTTGACTCACATGACAGAAGCAATATCTGGACAGTTTGAATCCTGTCTCCACCCACTTTCCTAATGAATATCTAGCTCCACTGCACCCCTCTTTGGCCCTTGTATGTTGGCCTGGACTTAGGAAGGATTTAGGCTTTCTGAATATGGCTCTTATTAACGAGAACAGTTACCTAACTTAGACTTGTTCAGGTCCTCATAACCCAGAACCAGAAGCAATTGCTTTGACTGTCCTAAAATCAAGTCTCCTCAGCCCACAGGAGTGTATTCATCTTTCCATTCTAAAACTTTAATTTACTTTTAGATGAATCACAAACACAGTAAAACCTTCTGGTTTTACGAGAAGGCTGTCACACACCCTGCACAGATGGTATATGTTTGAGCATGAAGTATCTCTGCATTTTATGAGCAGTATTATCCAAATTTAAAAGAAAACCTTATTTCCATTATAGTATAAGCCTCAAATCTGGTTCTAATTGCCTGCCTAGACACCTGTGAAATCCTAAAAGTGAGCAGCTGGTCTGATCAAGCCAGATAAAAAGTACTGTTTACTGTAGATGGGAAGCCTCAGTGCTGCTGCTGCACCAAATCTTATTGTAAAAGAAAACTAAACATAGCCCAGTGTAAGATTCAAGGATGTCCTTTATTTAAAATCATTCCATAAGCAATTTTGCAGATAGTAAAAACCCATTAATTTGTTATTAATGAAGAAAACATTGAGACTCTCAGTACACTGACTGCTGGTTTCCACAGGTTTCTGTTCTTTACAGTGATTTTTAGTTGCAAATTGTATTTCCTTTGCAAAGGTGGAAATCAGGCCCTAGTATATCTTTTATCCCTGTCGAAGAGGCAATATACTGCAAGTCCAAGAGAAAAATAATTGAAAAGGAACAGAGATGGGCACTAGTGTAGCCGAGTGCATGGGTCAATAAATCCCAGAAAAATGTACTATGTTTTAAATGTCTATAATAATATTTCATAGAATTTTGATTAGCTTTACACAACCACTGGAGGGTAACTTTCCCTTACAGCACTTTAATCTGTTTCTAACTTCACTGGTACAGCTTCTGGGGTTAGAGATAGAACTTGTGTCCCTGCAGAGACCAAAAAAAAAGGTATCATGGTATAATCCATTATAACCAGAAGGGCTAAAAGTATTAATAGATATAGAAAGAGAGAATCATCACATAAATATTTCTGGTCTGTTTTTGGAAAGAAGTTCATTGGTAGTTTATGTCACATGAGTATGAGGAGAAACCCAGAGTATGGGAAGTTACAAAACAGCAACTAAGATGAATGTTTTAAAAAATCTGCAGACTCTGGTAGTCTGCCCTGAAGAGCCCTCAAAGAAGTTGACTGAGGAGGTCCTGTCTTTCTTGTTGTTCATTTTAAATAACAATTTTAATGGGGAAGTTTTACAAAGATGTGACAGTCTTAGAATAAGCAGGATGACACAATGAACTAGATACGAGGTCTGGCATGAATCCTGAGGGAGTATTAGAGAAAGAATATATGGGAATAAATAGAGACATTAAATAATTAGAATATATACTTGGTGATTCTATCTATCTATCTACCTATCTATCTACTAGATATTAAAAAACCCAACAAACCAAACCACAAAACCCCCACAAAACCAAAACAACAGCTAACACTTTTTTCCTCATCAGAAGAAATGGAAAAGGTAGCACAGGCTACCATAAGTGTATCTTACATTATTATACTACAGATATTCTCAGTAAAAATGTTACTTGGGCCATTTTGGCTTTCATGTTAAAACTGTTCATCTAATCTATAAAAAAAAAAAAAGATGGAAGAACAAGCCTTGAAATTTCTATACCCAGTTATCAAACTGGTCATCCATTGTGTTTCTTATCAAGGAAATACAATTCAGATCAAACATTACTTTATTCCAAAGATTAACTTATATCATTCTAAATTCTTAGCTTTAATACATTTCATACTTGACAGTAAATAAATCCATCCCTGAAAGCCTTTTTAATGCATCTGCAGAAAAGTTCCCAAGTATGCAATATCCTACAAAAGTGACCTTTGCTTAATACTCAGAATGGGCAGAAACAGCTGCAGGACTTCAAAGAGTCCTACATAACATTGTTGTAAGGCTGGCACTTGCCAATGTCACAGACCTCTAAGGAGCTTCTCGGCAGCATCAGGAGCTTCCCACAGGGACATGGTACCTACTTCTGCACTTGCAAAGGACTGAGATGTCAGACACTTTATTTCTGGGATATTAATAACTGGTCTTGCATCAGCTGTTTCTGATTGTTTTCTCCACCCTGCTGGAGTTCTGCACACTGAATTGCTTGTTGATCACACCTTGCTTTTCAGAAGAGGAGTGTAATCGTGTCCCAGTGACCTATTTCTAAATATGCAAAACAATTTTCCCGCAGCATCAGTGAACTCCAGATACCTGTCAGTGTAGTAAAATGTTTCCTGGCTTTCATTAAGGGTGTTCTGTAACATTCACATGTAGTGCCAAGTGCAAATAAATGTGCCAACATCTCAATCACACTGATAGACGCCCATCTATCACTACCCACCACGTTTTCCACCGCATGTCAAATATTCACACTTTGCCCTTACGTTCTCTACCTTTTGTCACTGACCTACATTTAGCTGTAAATATTGCTAATCACCTGCTAGTTTGCAGCTTCTGTAAGAAAGGGGCTGTCACTGATCTGCCTGCTGGAGAAATGCTCCCAAATACACAGTCCCGCATCTTGTGAGTTGCTGGTCAGAGTGTGGCTGTTCCAGCAAGGCCTGGCAACTGGAAAGCTTCTGGAGGCTACAGACAGCTGTTATAGTTCAAAATAGACTGAAGACTGCTTTAAGTTCTCTATTAGGAGTACAAAGGCTTGGCTTGGTGCTGAATTTAAAATCTCCTGTTCAGTGTCTCCAATTGTTTATTTATGTCTAACCAATTCAAAACAAGATAAATCATTAAATGAGGTTTCATTAAGGAGAGATTCAAGCATGCTCTTTCAAGAACAGGACTCTGAGTTATTGTGCTGCTTCCCACCAAGTAAAAATCTGGTTGCTCTGACAGCTTTTAGGTAGTGCTTACTTCGTCCCTGACCTACCTTTATGTAACTCCATTGACTTACTCAATATTCAAGTTGATGTATGACAGGAAAGGGTCAAATGTTTCTACAAAAGAACTGCCGGAAAACTGAAAGTGACATGGCTAAAATAATTAATGACTAATTAAATTAATGAAAACATAAAACAGGTTCAATATTAAACTATATAGGCAGAGCCTGAAATGGGCATTGATACAGGTACTAGAGTATTTTTAGAAACAGCTAATCAATGCACAGTGCAGATTCACTGTGGCGATTCCTCTGCGTGCTACACGGGTCTTTGTAAATTGGAGATGACACTTTTGTCATGACTAACAATGATTTTCAATATGGCGTTTTTGATTTTTGACAATAAAAGTAGCTGTGTAGAAAATGATACATTATGCTCAGGGGGAAGCAAAATCCGTAATTCAGTTTCTGCATGCTTCCAGGGTGGTACCAAGGTTTATGGATTTTCTATTCACAGATAAGAATTATTTTAATATAAAGTGAGTGTCATGTGTCAAAAGTTTGATCTGTTTTCTCAGGAGATTTTCCAACTTGGGATCTTTGTTCTCCTCTAAGGTATAGATGTATGAACTGCTGCCTCCCTGATGCACACATTTGCATGTTGAAGTTTTTCAGGCATTGCTTTTTGTTGATGCCTCTTCTACCTTCAGAACAGAACCTTTACCTTGTTAAAAGCCATCCTGAAGTCATAATCCTCAGTGCAAATCTGCGTATTTCTAACAGACAAAATGTTCTCTGAGCCTCAGCTACCAACCCATAATGTGCACTGTTTTCTCCTTGTTGGATCTTCCAGCCAACACACCCTTAGTTTCACTCAATCTGTTCCTCATGCAGTACCATGACTCAATGATGGAAATGTCTGGTGACAGACAAGCTCAATTTTTTGGTGCTTAATATTCCTTCCTTTGTTCTCCAGTTGCTTTCAAAATTTACAAGTGCTACCCACCAACCTCACAATGGTTGTGTTCTGCTGTTTTCTTTACAGAAACAGATGTGAGGAAGCAGTATGGAGCTCAAGAGAGGAAAGACTTTCATAAAATCCAGTGTACAACATGAGAAAGTGCCACCGGTGCATACAGCTCCTACCAACAAAGATGAGATGGGCAAAGACAAAAAGGCAGTTCTGGAGGGAAACCAAAGTGTGGCTGAAGTCCAGCTGGCATGTTTGGCCACACACAAGAACTACAGATTTTCTACCAGAGCAGCAAGGAATGGAGCTGGTGATCACAACCTGGAAAAATCATCTGGATCCTCCTACAAGCTTGTAAGGAAGAGTAAAACCCATGACTGTGTTACTGAGGCAGACAAAACAGAGCACTGCAGCCCCAGCAGCAGGGCTTGCGAAGAAGGATTTTTTGGAAAGGGCAAGGGCCGACTTGTCAATAGCATCAGCTTTACAGGGATGTCCAGCTCCAGCAGTAAGAAGGAGTGTGTGGTCAGCCCCAGCCAGTCTGCATGCAGCAGTCAGATGATAGATTACAGGAACTTTGTGCCACAGATGCCTTTTGTACCAGCTGTCGCAAAAACCATTCCCAGGAAGAGGATTTCCCTCAAGAGATCTAAGAAAGGGCTCAGAGATATATTTCACATAAGAAAAAATAAACCAGACAGCCTCTCATTTCTGGTGGAGAAGGACAAGAACCTGTCCTCTCCAGGCTGCAGGAGTGAGTTGTCTGGACGTCTTGCAAAGTATCTTTTCAAAACTGGAGAAACTTGTGCAGCTGATTGCTTGTCACAGGACTGCTCAGACAGTGAACTGCAGTCTGACTCCTCCTATGACTACTGCAATGCCCTGTGTGAAGATGTTGCCTCTCTGAAGAGCTTTGACTCCCTCACTGGCTGTGGGGAAATCTTTGCTGATGAGACTTCTGCTCATCTGGAGCTGGAGAACAGCAAAGACCTTCTGCTGAGGCGAAGCAAGCACAAAGACAGCCCTGGCATGGGCTCCTTCCAAGGAGGGGTGGAGCAGCTGGCCTCTCCTGGCCAGAATGAGACAGTGGAATTTGCAAAGTTTTGGGACAACATCAACAAATCAGTAAGGCTACATCAGAGTGCTCTGTTTGAAAAGAAGTTACTGAAGACACCTAGTTCTGACTTAGAAAAGGATAGAAATCAGGCTGCTGTACCGGTCACAGACCCCCAGGACTCACCTGATAAAGAAGGTGACAATTCCAAAGACAGCTCCACAGAAACAGAAACACCGAAAAGTGAAAACCAGGAATCCACATCTACAAGTGATGAAGGCTACTATGATTCATTCTCTCCTGGACAAGATGATGAACTGAAGGAAGCTCAGACCCCTGGTGTCCCAGGTAGATTTCCAAGAGACAGTTACAGCGGAGATGCCCTTTATGAGCTCTTCTATGACCCAAATGAAGTCAAAGTAAACCCTATCCTTGATGATGACTTGTGTGCATCTGAAAGTGTTTCAGAGCAAGCCATTGAAATCCCTTTGTCCATTTACAGCTTTCATGTTGGAGCTGAGGAGAACATGGCTTCCCAACCAACTCTAGATATCATCAGCCAGGGTTTTTTCCACAGCACATGGAAAGGCAAAGAATGTTTGCTAAAGCTCTGTGATACTGAGCTTTCACTGACCATGGGGATAATAAACTGGCTACGAAAACACTCAGGACTCATTTCCTCCCCTGATTCTCTTCAGAGTCCTCAATCACAGCCAGAAAAGTCTAATGATTCATTGATCCTGCCCAGTCACAGTCCAGAGCAGAAAGGGAGCACAGAAGCTCAGCAGGAGACACCAGGCAAGGGTGAATCTAATATATTTAATGTATGTGTGCCTTTGGAGGAAAGCAAACACACAACCCAGGCCTCTTCAGTAAACTTTGCTGGAAGAGACCACAGCCTGGACTCCTGCCTGAACACATCTAATCTGGGTTTCCGAGGAAAAGAAGGGAGTCACCACAAGGACTTATCTACAGCACCTGGGACTGTGGAAACCACCAGATCATCAAGTTATGCATCACAATCACAGGCTAACAGAGACACTCTGCAGACATCTTCGACTGAGAGTGAGAAGCTAGCAATTTCATTGGGATGTGAGACATCTGGAGATAAAAACCCACTGCCAGAAAAGCTGAACAGAGAGAGTGGCTCCCAGAGGTCTGAAAATCCTTCATTAGATGATAATCACGAAGTAGAATCATGTTACTCCTACAAGACTGCTGCGACCTCACTCCGAGATCCTCTTGAGAGGGAAGACAGAAATAAACCAGTGTATCGCTCTCGCTCTATCTCCTGTGACAAACCACCACAGCCTCTAACCCTCAATCACTTCCAGAGCTACATGAGCCCCACACCAACAGAGAGCAGCACTAACATAGTGCAGCTCTTAGAGCACTGTGTAACACAGGTGGCATCATTAAAAATTAGCTATGAAAACAAGCACCTGGAAGACAAATACATCGGTAATGAAATGAACAGTATCATTCATAAGATGTCTCTGTACAAAAACAAGTTATTTTTGCAAAATGAATGCAACTGCGTTGCTCAAAATCCAGAATATCCCAGTATTCCTAGCACAAACCAATACAACTATGAGACAAGTTTCCAACCTAGCAGTCTGTATCATTTGAAGCAAAATGGGGAGCAAATTTGCTCTGAAGATCAGAAAAGTAGAGCAAAAATGACCGATGAGGTTACTCAAAGCAAGATAAATTTTGAATACTCCCAGCTGAATAATCAAGCACTCTCCTATTTAAAGGACTTTGGTCTCAGTTCAAGTGATTCTGGCCCTGAGACATCTCTTAGTAGACCAACATTTTTACCTCTCTTTAACTCCATCTGCCCAGACATAGCTGGTACCTTCTCAAAAGCCTCACACAGCACGGCTGTCTCTCTGTCTGACTCGCTGCAGCCTGAGGAGGCCAAGCAGTGCAGCCCAGGGCCCTGGAACTATGCAGAGACCCCCTGCCATGGCCTGGCTGGAGGGAGTGCTCTGTCCCCTCTCCTAGAGGCAGTGGCCCGGGATACAGCAGTGACAGCCAGGAACCACCAGTGACACACCTGCACGGAGAAGGTGAGTGCTCAGGGGAAGGGTAAAATTAAATGTGAAACAAATAACATCTGTTCCCGTCTCACAGAGGGACACTTAACAGCAGTGGAGTCTGAGGTATTCAGGGTCTGTCATTTATGCAGGGGGTCGCATGAGAAAGCCAGGATCTGCAGTGTGAAACCACAGTGCAGAAGTGCCCTGTCCCGCAGTTGCTGTCAAGCACAAGGGAAAAGCCACAGAACTGTGCTGCTGCTCCTAAGTGCACCCAAAGGATGGTCCTCCTTCTTCCAAGCCTGAGGTCTTTCTTCAGAAGGTGCAGTTGGTCTCTGTCCAAACTGTGCTGTGGCAGAGCAAGAGCTGAAGCCAAGGCATACTCCACATGCAAGGCTTGACAGGCTTCTCAGGAGAGGGATTACAGGGTCTGTGCTGCAACTCAAGCATTTGAAAATCCTTCAGCCACACTCACATAGTATAGGGAGATCCAGAATCTGCCCTGTGCTGCGGGTAAGAAACACCTTTGCTGCAAACCAGAAACAGCTGATGAAGCACACAGTGATTGTGCTGGCTCAGGTTTACCTGTCCTGTGAGGCTTTAGGCCAGAGTAGGTACTATCTGTACAGAGAGTTCTAACTCTGTGCCAGCTGAGAAATCCTCTGGCCCCCAGCTGCTGAGAGGAATTTGTTGTAGAAGTAGGAAACTTGGGTAAACTCTCTATCATGTGCCCTGCCAAAACTGACAGAGTGGCTGGGCTCTGCCCAGCCTGGGCCTCTGAGAAGGCCCCTTTGGAGGTGGTGGAAGACAAAGAGGAGGCTGCAGCATGGCCCAGGATAGAGAATTAAGGAACAGCTCACTATTGAAGAGAAGGATACAGGGAACACAACATTTCTCTGGCTCTTGCTGCTCACAGCAGTGTGACTGCTTTCTGGTCATCTCTAAAGGCTTCCTAAGCAGCACAAACTAAAAAGGACAGTGTTTCTCTCTGCATGAGGCAAGAACACCCTTACTTTTAAAAGTCTGGGTAGATTCAGCCACCTGCTTTTCTATTTACATCATTGTGAAAATGACCTTGCCCACAATGACAAGTCTCCCACTGCAGACAGGGATATTTTTCAGGGGTCTGCATGAGGTTAAGGGCCAGAGACTGTCAGTCTTCCATATCCTTAACCAACACATTGTTTAGTTATAATCTGCTCATCAGTAAATTAGGTCTTTCTCAACAGAAAAAAGTCATCTTGGTTTTTTCCCATTTGTGTTGTAAACAACACTGCATTTGTGGTGGTTCTTCTGATTAGCCAGTTACCTTTTTGTGTCACCAGAATTATTAGCAGAACTTGCTGTCCAAGGACACACCATAGTCCTTAGAACTACTCATCTCTTTTAGATATTTCTGAAATGATAGACTGAGTACAGATGGGGCAAGGTTTGTGCTTACAGCTAGCATATGTATGGAACCACGACTAGGCACAGCTTCTTGGGGTTAAAAGAACAGATCAATGTATACATTGGCCTGACATTTTTATTTTGCTGTGAATATTAATCCACAGGGTACTGCTAGGAATATCCCTGCCTTTGCAGGCTAGGAATGCAAAAGGATTCTAATTCTGAGTAGCTTTCTGATAGAAACAGAGAAGGGAGCCATGGCTGTGTGACTGTCAGGAGTGGTAACAGACTGTATCTTTACACTGAACAAGACGTAACACAAGTAGACATTACTGGGCTTGGGGCACGCTCTTTGCATTGTATCAAGTGGCAGCTGTTGTGTGCCACCACATGCCCACACTGATAATACCTGCCATGGCAGGAATGGGACCAGGTCACGCTTTCACCTGAGTCCCAGAGAAAAGACAATTCAAGTTTTTTTCCAATAGGGAACTGCTGATTTTTGATAAAGGTTTCTCAAACAGTAAAATGAATTAAATTTTAGAATATAGATGGGATTTATGTATTCATAAAGTGACTTTGAGGACTGGGCTCATTTTAAGGAATCATTTAACAGCAGGGTTGCTGTTTCTTATAATTTTTTGCAGAAAAAGAATTTAGACAATTTTTAAAATGTCATTTACCATGGTTAAAAGAACTGGCTGTGGGGACAAACACTGGCATGTGACTGAGTTTTCCTACTCAATATTTTCTTGCCTGCCCACATTAACAGATGGCCTACAGGTTTGCTGGAAATTTTAAATCTTTGTGAAGATGACTCAGGAGCTTTGCCTTAATCACGGGGGTGGTAGTGCAAGAGAGGCAATGTACAAACATGGTGTCACCTCCGACTCCATGGAGACAGACAGCACTGAGAAACACTCCTACGCTGGACATGATTGTGCAAACTGCAAGAGCTTATACACAAAGAATACTCTAAAATGCCACACTTGGGAGCTGTGAAACAAGTGACAGATCCAGAGGGGGCTCCTCCTTTGTCCCTCAGAGCAAACGCAGCCCCTGATCCTGCCATGGACTCCCAGGTCTGACCTGAAGGAGGTGGGAAGAAGGTCACCTTTCTTGCCATTGGTTGCAGGGCAGAGGAAAATCCCTTATCAAAAGTTATTAAAATCTCCAGGTTTTGTCAGCCCATCTCAACATATCCCAGGACCCATAGTAACAAACAAGCCCATCCTCTCTGCTCCAAGGAGTGTGCAGGGTTCCCCTGGGCCATGCCTGGTCGCTTGGGCTTTACTACCCTGGCAAACAGACACAGGACTGTGATGAAGAATGGTACAAGAAATGCCAGTCACAGCTCCTCTTCCATTTCTCCCTTCCCTGGCCTTTTAGAGAGAAATCTGCAAATGCCTTGTATCTGAGCTCACCAGGAATCTGAACCCTGACTGTAAAGGAACCCCAGGCATCCTCACATGGGAATATGGAAGGCTTATGTAGAAAGTGGGAATTACAGATAAAAAATTGCAATGAAAACCATAATTTTCATTCTTCAGTGTCTAAAGGTTAGGACTTAAGTGAACTCAGTCCAACCCTTGTGTACTGGGAGGATTCCTAGATCTGTACCTTCATGGATCATAGAAAACAAGCACAGAAGTTCGTGATTTTCAACCAGATGTTTTTCATCAGGAAACTTCATCTTTAGAAAGGAAGCACAGTCCTCAAGCAGTGCATTGGGAGGTCTTTTCCTGACTCTTAAAATATCTGGAACTGACCAGACAACACTGGATGTCACAGCAGTTGGACACATGCAGAACAAAACACTCTGCAAACAACATCATTTCAGACCACTGAGCCATTTCCACCACTTAATGGGTTTTGAACTGCATCTTCCATTAACTGGTAGATGTGGCAGAGCAACAAAACCTCTTGTGCCCCCAACAATATGTGCTCACTTCATTCAAATGCAGAACTGCCACATTATGCACCAGTTGAAGATTTTGGATGTGTTTCAGTGATAGCCCTTAAAGGAGTGCATTGCAATAAGCTTGCCCTCAGGTCAGAAAAAAGTACATAACTGTCAATCAAACAGGAATTGCTATAATAGATAGGGCAGCTGTAGATAAAAGAAGACAGCATTGCATATGTGATTGCTGTTATCAAGGAACTGAGATTCAGAAGCAGAAAAAATACAACCAAGGCACTGCGAAGTGACAGAGGAATGTGTATCTGATCATCACTAACTGAAGGGCTACTCAAGTCTAGGCAATTCCTGTAAAGCTTTTTATTCCCTCCTGGTTCAACTTCACTCCCTCTCTCTTAAATAAGGTTGTACTTCTCTCAGACAGGTAATTTCTCTATCTGATAGGTATAGAGAAGGCAGACTGCAATATTTGGATTTGATAAAAAGGAAAAGCAGAATAAACTCTCATCCGCACATAGGCAGTTTTCTGCTCAAGCAGGGTATTATTTCTCAAAATGGTCAGAGAGATACCTTAACAGATGGAAAAATAAAGGCAGAACCTCTGTGCACACAGCAGGGAAAGTGTGTGGTAGCTTCTGAAGTCTGGTGTAAGAAATCCTCCTCTTTCCATGCTCCCTTCATGGCACAGTAAAGGGATGGTCTCTCAAGCTGCACTGGATGGAACATAACAAGAATACAGCACAGAGACAGCCAGCACATTTTGTGCACTGGAAACGCCTCTGGCTCTGAAACATACACCTGTGTAAAGTCAGCTGCCCAGACCATGTTGCAGTGGATATTGAAATCTCATCTGACAGCCCACCGGCCATACACACACACACACACTCCTGTTACTCCTGTTCAGACAAATGCATCACAGAGTACAAATGTACTGTTTGTCACATGTGGTAGCAAAGAGCAGGGAGACAGAGGTGACAGGTCACTGCCTCTGCGAATACATTTGAATGTTAGTCACCATGTGCCCAGATACTTGGGCTAAATGATAAATTTAAACAATTTTCTCCTTCATTAAATGTTGTTGCTTCTGGACTTGGCTCTGTCTCACTGTACTGTCTTCATGGTACTTTGTCATCAGTGCTAATTCTACCCAAAATCAGAATTCTATCAGGAGGAAATGTTCTTTCCAGAGTACTTGCTAGAGGAGGGTTTTTCCACACAGTTATCAGCACAGATAATCTCTTATATGCCAGATGCACTATAATGTGTTTCATTTTAAAACTGAAGAAATTGATTTGCTGCTTTACCCGCTATTGCAGCAGGATGGTTTCCATGGATACAGCCTTATAGGGACTCTATTTTCCCCCTGTTGACAACAGTACAGAAAGCTAAATTCTCATCTTCACTGCACCAGCATAAATTTGAAGCTAGGGGAATGATTCCAGGATTTAACCCTGAGAGCAGAAGTTGGCTCCCAGTCTCCTTCAGCCCTGAATTTGAGGTTTCAAAGGGGATGGCAATGGAGGGAAAAAAGGAAAAGAACAGCAGCATGGTCTGAGGGAGAGGATATATGAAACCCACAGTGCCTCTGTATGAGAAATGGGGAGAAGTCAAGGCAGAATGCAAACACACTAACTCAGTAAGAGGTTTTGTGTCTTGCCTGAGATTTAAGTGCAAAAATACAAGTCAGATTTGGGCTACAGAAGGTTGGCTACAAAATTATCTGCATGGAATTGGGCCCTTTTTGTTCAAATGAATCAGTTGTTACCATTCTGAAGAAAACGTGCTTCAGGTCAGGAAGGCATAAGAGTGGGAAGAAGGGGGAAGTGAGAGCCTTGTATCCAAAGCAGGCTTCTTCTTTCATCTAGGAGAGAATCCGGCCCCCTCTGGAATACAGAGAAACTGAATGCAAAGGAGATCCTCACCCTGAGAATGGGCTGTAAGAGTCTGACGGCATTTATACTCACAAGTCAGCAAGTAAAAAAAGAGTAGGATGAAGAGCCTGGTGACTTCAGCTTTTTGGATCTCAAATGTAAAATATTTCGTTCTATTTCCTCCATCAGAAAATGCAGAGGGGCAGAAAGAGAGGCCTCCAGACAACTCTCTATTTTACTCTGCCAAGGGGCTGCAGTAGGTGTTTGGAAAAGGAGTGTCAGAAACAGGGCAAATGGAGAATTTTGAAACCTGAAATAATCAATCTCCTATCTTCTGGCAATCAGTACTCTCTGAGATAGACCTTGGCTCCTCCTGGATGTCTGGGTTTAATGCTCCCTCCCTTTTCCAAACTCCCTTAAGCATGGGAACTTCAAAGCCTTTTAATATCTGTTATGAACCTTTCATCGTTTAATGTCTTTAAGGCAACTCTTAAAATCTCCTGTCTTTTGTGCTACACTTATCAGTTACGCTTTGCAAAACTTCAAAAATATTCCTTTTGAATTTTCTCCTTTTCTGACATCTGTTTGTTCCTAAAACAGGCACTGTCCCTTTTGTGGTCTAGCAACACTGGGAAGATTACAGACCTTTTGTGATTCAGGGCAGAGGCCATGCCTCAGTATGTAAGTCTGGGGTCTCTGTGTAAATGAAGACAGAGTTCAGGGAGATGGAAAGCACAGAAATCCCCAGCATCAATAGATTTTCTGTATTTGTCTAAAAAAACCCCACCAAACAAACAAACAAAACCAACTCAAATCCAACAAGAAAACCCAAAACCCCAACCCCGATAATTTTAAATCTGGCTAAACTAAGAGTGAAAAAAATAACCATTCAGTGAAAGGCATGAAGGACTAGTCATGAGCACTGGAGCACTGGGAGCCTGCACTGTTTTGCTGAAATGTCCAAAATGAACACCGTTCCCCATCAGGTCTTATGGAAGGCTGTTCTGTTTTAAGCAAACTCTCCTACTGCTCAGTTCTTCCAGAAAGATTGGAAGGTATATATCTGGTGTGGCAAGTTTCTTCTGTCACTCAAATCATGGGGACTGCATCTCTTTTACATTTGAAGGTGAGAAAGATATTCAGAGTTCTTGGACAGAAATAGAGCTCAGGAGAAAGAGACACAAAGAAGTACTGTATGTTAGGGTTTTCCTGTGGAGTAAGGAAATATTCTGAGCTTCTCTCTACAGGCATGTGGCAGGCCTGCTCAAGGAAAGCTTTAAAGATCTTGTGGCAATTAATAATAGTGTCGGCCAGTGATGACAAATACACAAGTGATACCAAGGTAGTACAGCCATAAATTTCTCTCCTCCCACAATCAGCTATCCTCCACTTTGAGATGATTATATTATCCAAGGGGAAACTGTCAGTCTGCAGGTCAAGATACAGGAAAGATTACTGGAGATCCATAAAGAGGAAGGTCCTTTTTGTCTTACAGAGAACAAAGAAAGGGTATTTCTCCATCTCCTCTTCACTAGTCTTCTCCAGCTGCAATACTTTCCTTTCCAAATAGATTTATTTTTTCTTTCATGACAACTTTCCATCTAACTTGCCCCAGACAGTCTCAACTCTTCCCTATCACATGCTTCACATTCTTTCTGCTCCCTCTTGAGACTGAACCTACTTCAAAACCCTTTTCCCCTTCCCATATGCCTGTGAAGCTGACACCCCTACCAGACAATTCTCCCCACCCTCAAGAGCCTGGAAACCCCTCTTCAGGCAGGTAGTTTCCTCCCTAGACTCCTAAGTTCCCTGCATCCCCACCTCACTGGTCTGAAGCAGTGGGGAACAGCTGGGAAATGAGTTCCACATAAAAGAAGCAAAGCCATAATTTAAACCTGGCCCTTTGCTGTCATGGGCTCCTCTCCCTCTCCCTCTTTCATTCTGCAAAGGAAATGTACAGACTCCACAGACTCCAAACATGCAGCATGTTGTAATTGATTATGCACAAAATGGAAACAGAGTGCTCAGCACACTGAGAGCATACATGTTTGCCCAGCACACACGGTGCCATGCCTGCAAATGCCATCCAAGCTCTACTTAACTCCCCAGAACTGAGCCTTGTGTTCTGTGCGTTGCTCATGCTGCACAGGTGCAGATGATCACTGAAGGACGTGGGAGGATCACAACCTATGGCCAGGCAGGATTAAGGAATTTTGACATCCCCCAACCTGTTTGTTATATTTCTCCACCTCACAGCCAACAGAGGGGAAAAAAATCAAGTCAAGGTGGCTTTGGGTCTGTGATACACAACCAGGGAGCTGCAGAGAAATTGATGGCAAGAGAAATTCTATCTGACTTCAGTAGGATGGAGAGGGACCCTGATTTACAGCAGGAGACATTAGACAAAAGACTGCATCAGAAATTTTCACAGCTCCAGCTTTTCAAAGACATTGTGCCCTCCGCTTTCAGCTGCACTTTTAGGAAAAATCTGATTGGGTGTTAGCCTTAATTAACCCTGGTGCAGTTGCATTTCTGAAATAAGGGAGGGTTGTATTTCACACAAACATCCAATGGGGCTTCTCAGCAGCAGAAAAAACACTGAGGAAAAGGAGCAGCTCTTCCGTCTGTGTACTTAAAATAGAGGATGCTGCAATTTATGGCTCTTGTAGAAATAAAAGCTCAATTTCCCTTCCTTAGCCATTCTGTCTTCCCTTGAACATACAGGCAAGTAGGGTTTTGCTCTGGAAAAAGCACTAAGTAGACTGTTGCTATAGCAACCAACTCCCTGAAACCCATTTATAATTAAGATGGTGGTCTAGCCACCCAAAAAATACATCCTGCAAAACCCCCAGGTTTGTTGCTTCCCAAATAACAACTGTGTGTTTTTACAGTGAGTCCATCTGATCAGGGCAAGGCTGGTTAGGTGGGATGGCAAGAGTGATTATGTCTTTGGAAGTAGTTTGCTGCTGAAATAGCAAAAGGATGCCAGGAAACAGCAGGGTTGCAATGCAAGATGCTTTTTTTAGCTAGATTTCTTAAAGTTTCAATCAATAACAAGATAGTACTTGAATCATTTCATCTCTTGAAAGTATTCTTCAACTATAATCTGTAAAATTTTGAATAATACTGGCAAATTTAAAAATGCCCTCAGTTTTTTTTTTT
>NW_024581135.1:32104671-32249880 GCF_017639235.1 Corvus kubaryi | reverse complement strand
AAAAAAAAAAAAAAGTTAAAGTAGATACGGCTCTGTGGCTTTTCAGGGACGACTTAAAGCATGCAACTTCAGATCTGTGAAGGATAGAAGAACAATAGTCAGATAAAATAAAAGCTTTCTCTGGACTCACAGTTTGCAAGACACCAGGCTGGGTTTTGTTTTGTTAAAAAGGAAAGCGTAAGTATTTTAGTTACAACAGGTAAAGGTCAGCTGGGAGGCAGCCATTCTCACACATTTTACAAAGTCCACCACTATGGGTTTTCACAGTCTTGAAGACCTCTCCATCTTCCTTGCTTTGTTTTTCCTCATAATAATCTTTCTTTCTAATAAAGCTGTACAGAATTTTTAGAAAATATATTGGTTTTATCAGTGCGATTATGCTGATGCTCATTCTTTGCCAGCCCAGTTTCACAGTTAGAAATTCTGACTCATCATGAGTTTATGATTTAAGGAGGAAAGATCTCTGGGTAGCGTGAACCTTTTCACTGCCATTACCTGCACACATTCAAGTACTTGTTCAGGTGAAAAGCATAACTCAGGTATTGGTACAGAACACATGACACCGAGCAACAGAACTGTCCCACGCTCCAAACTAGAAAGAAACATCCTAAGTTCATCATCCTAAGTTTGGGTATTTCCAAACTACAGTCAGACAGTTTGCAGAGAACGTCAAGAGACAAGCAACAGTGATGTTGTCACACACAGTATTATTATAAAATTGCAGCAAAACCAGGTGGAGATGAATTCTATTATTTCTCCAATGGTTTTTACTCTAAGCATAACAGCATTACCTGAACTAAAAATCTTACTTTGAGGAGTTGGATACATTTCCCTCAGCCTTGACTTTAGTGACAGACATAAGGACTGAAGCTACTGCAGATAAGCACAAAGTTTGTTGTGCAACAAAGAGCTGAACAAGTGATGTCTGAATACTGCAATAGGAGAAATGTGATCTATTCACAGTTAACAGATACAATTTGTTATGGCAGTGCACAGCTCCTGCATTTTAAAATATATTGCATATTTGGGCTGGTGGGTTTTTTTATATTTTTAATTTAGATGTATTTTTTTTTTAATTAATTCTGATAGTTGCTGTGCAGTTTTTATAATGGAAGTAAGATTGTAGCGGGTTCAGTTCAAAAACCAGGCAGAAACACCAATTTAGTGTAGTGGTTCTGTTCAAATTTTCAATTACTTATTTTCTTTCTGTGAGATTAGAATTAGGAGAAAGCAAAGCAGGCACAAACCTTAAACAGTTGCAGTACAAAGGAAAACTTTTATTACTAACAGAATTAAAAGTAAAGAGAAATAACAAGAAACTAAAGCAAACCCCCTCCTCCTTTCAAGCACTTTCCTCCTTTTACCCAACTCACACAAAGGGTAACAGAACATGGGATGTTAGTTAGTGTTGCAGTTCTTGATAAGTCTCTTTCATATGCTTAAGCAAAAAAGGGTTTTCTTCAGCTGCACATGGTTCCCAAACTGCCACCAACAGCAGACCCACCTAGAAAGAAACAATCTGCTGTGGTGTAGAACAGCTCTTCCATGAAAATCTCACAGTCCCTTCATACTGCCAAACATAGGCTATCACATGGGGTTATTAATTTTTTTTACAGATTAGTTACTTTGGCCTGAACACAAAGGCTTTTTTTTCGTGACAGGAAGTCTCTAAAAGCCTCTCACTGCTTCTATACAGCCTAGCACAGGCACTTTTCATAATTTTCATGGGCCACACATGAATTTTTCATCCCCCCATGTACTTCAAATGGATTAAAGAGACAAACAGTTTGTGATATTACAGTTTCTTACCACGGCATGCAAGAAGTTTTTTAAGCTACGTGCGAGAATTGTGGCACCGCCCTCTTTTCTCCCATCGCCATGTTCAGCTTCGTCTCACGTGACTCACTTTCTCTCTGACTGAAGCTGCCATGTTGAAGGGTGTTCTTGTTCTGCCTTTACGGTGGGAAAAGCCTCGCTCCCTGTGTGCTGCTGGCTGCATGGTGTCCTCTTCAGTTCAGCGTGAGGTGTGCTGGCTGCAGACAGGAGGCTACGCCAGCTCTTGCTGGCTCTGCCAGCTCCACATGGAGAGGAGAGGAGAGGAGAGGAGAGAGGAGAGGAGAGGAGAGGAGAGGAGAGGAGAGGAGAGGAGAGGAGAGGGACCAAAGGCCAAATCCCGCCTTTCTGTGCAGTTTAAATATGTAAATTGTGAGAAGCGTCATTAGTCTGACAGACTGTCCATCAACTTTGGTTCAACCCACTACAAAGATACAGTATAATTTTTGGAAGAATGTAAAAATAAGCTCAAGATAACAGTAAGTTTTATAAAGATGTGTCCAAGTGCTTCCTTGGCACAGCACTGTCACAAACTCAGACTATCCTGCTGCCTGCTGATCCCAGTGAGGTCAAGAAAATAACCCTTTGAATGAGCCTCATAATCTAAGTTATCTGGGTTCAAGGTGGTTAACTTAAGTATTTTATTGAGAGCTAGCAGAGATGCAATGCCCCACAAAAATTTTCCCAAAAATGCTGGAAAAGTACACCAGCATCTCTCAAGCCTCTCAGTTTGGTGTATTCAGGGGTGCAGTGGGGAGATTTCTTCAGTTCAGCAAAGCCAGCCTACACAGAAAAGGGTGGGGTAGGAATAAAGCTGCAATTTGGGTACAGTGTAATGCTTGGGAAAGATTATAAACTCAGTCAGGACCAACTGGAGCCTTAAAAAGTAACATTTTTTTCTGAGTTCTACAATTGCATATTCTTAACATCATTTTTCCAAATCCCAGGCAGTATCAGATTCTAAACAGCATGTCTTTTCTCCTACACTTTCGCTCTACTGAAAGTTCTCAAATAAATTTTATTCCTGGTTTTATTCCTGGTATTCCTGGAGAAATTTAATCTAATTATTGTGGCTCCTGGGCACATGTCATCAATAACATTAATTAGCTTAAGCACTACTTTATCAGCCATATCTTGTCCCAGCATCCCCATGAAACAATAAATGATCATTTAGAACAGAGATTTTAGACTTCCCTTCAGGCAGAATTAGCCATAGCAATTTGAAAACTCTCACTTCAAGGATCTTATTTTTTCCTTCACCGGCATGATATTAAAGCGACAAATAAAAAAGTGGCTCACATACTGTGTTCAGAGGGCTTGCTAAATACCGATTTAGGAGCAAGACAAATATTTTCTATCCCAAAAGACAACTCCACTTAGACACAATTATTCAGCCAAGGAATTTGCCTGTTTTCCTCAAAGCGTTCTTTACTAAGGCACATTACCCAAACAAATATTTTCATATAAAATACCTAATTTAATAGATGCATAAGTAGTAAGCTTAAAAAAAAAAAAAAAAAAAAGAGTAAGTATTTATTGGATCTGAAATAATTCTTCATTTTGCCCAGCATGAAAATTTACCTCGTGTTTTCTAAATTAGAAACCCAGCACTCACCCAGTTCCACTCAGTTTCATGGAATATAGCACTTTTTGTTCATGAGGAGGTTTGTTTCTGAAGATGATCTAGCAAAGCCAAGAAGTGCACTGCACAAACACACGAAGTATGTAAACAGCTCTCCCAAAACTTGAATGATAAAGTTCCAGTTCATTAAAATACTGTAAATAACAGAGAAAACAAGTGATATTCACAGATGAGCAGCTTAATACCTAAGCAGCCTCCAAATAGCTATAAACAATTTAGTGCAAACGTCGTGCTGCAGACACAGAGGCACCAGCCCTACCTACCTCACCAGTCCCCTTCAGGACACTTTCCAGTCCACTCATAACCAACAGATTCAGTCAAGCAAGCTAAGCAATTATTTATCTTGCTTCTCCAACTGATGGAAAAACAGGCTTTTGTAATCATGTGTGTAGATAACACATTTCCTATAAAGCTGCTTTCCCTGGATCAAACAGATCAATAGGCCTGGCCAGCTTATCTGTGCAAGTTTCAAGTTTACTTTGCAGTATCGCATGAGAACTGTTATTACTCCCTCAAGTCATGTAAACTCTCACTCATCTAACTTTCAAACAGTTTTTGCCTGCAGACCTCAACTTGGAACACATTTGGAATGCCCTGTAATCTTATCTTGAACTTAACCAGCAAGTTTAATTCACAGATTTAGTGACAGATTGGTCAAGTGTCTCTGCTTTTCCTAGCTCCATTTCTCAGCTGTGGTAAGTGTAGGAAAGTTAAAAAGTTTGATTGGTTTTAAATACTGGGGGTTTGGCGCATTGTTGGGTTTTGGTTTTTTTTTTTAACGTAAGCTTTTTTCAGATTTTTTAAAAAATTAATTTATTTTTACAGCCCAGGGAAAACCAAAGAGACACTTTCCATTAAAGTACTGAAATATTTTAGAAGAAAGAAAACGCTATGGGAAATCAATTTGAGGGAATACATATCTGTTTCAGCAGAAACACACTCTATTGGGCACTATAGAAGACCATTTTAAAAGCTGATAGATACTTAGCACAACTCCAACCATTCCACCAGCACAAAAGTGTTGCAACAGTGTTAAGTTACCTGTCAAAGTATAACCTCAAATCCTCTGGCAACATTCCCACAAGATGATGGGTACGCTGGAAATCAAGAGTTTAGATACTTTAATGCTTGTTAAACGAGATAGTTCTTTGTTTAGCAAATCCGAATGCAAACTGCTCTCTGGTTTCATGATTCTTTTTGTTCACAGCATGATTTTTTGGAAGCTGTTCGCACAATTATACTTATTTATTTTCATAAGGCAAGCTGTTTTAATATTAATGTTATTTTACAATCAAAATATCCTTTAGGGTATACTAAACAGAATAAAGAAAGCCAGGTAACTAAAACACACACCATTAGTGACCACAGAATCATATTCAGGTCAAACTTTAAATATTTCCTCATCAAAAAAACCCCAAAAAATCCAAAAAAAACAAGGTCTCAGAGCTGCATTTTTATCAGTGGAATCTATGGTATTATCACCTCCCCTTTACTACACCTACCTAGGTCAAAAGTGAACTAGGCTTTATTTCAAGTTTGTGAAGCTAATTCATTGTTCATCACAAGCTGGCTCTTAAGAAAACTCATCCCAGAATTAATGTGACTGCATTTAAAGCCAGTTTTATAAAAATTACTTAAAAATCCAGTTGCTCAACTGTAGTCAGTATGGAAAACATCTGACTTCATTCATTACAAATTACTCTAATTAGTTTCATATAGAGATACTGTTCTAAACTGCACCTAAAGATATTTATGACTGGGTGTGGGGGAGAAAACACCATACAATGGGGGGGAAATTAAAAACACATTCCTTAATTTAGTAAAACCTAAGGGAGGCAATTTACTGAGTCAAAAGAATAATTCCACATTCAAAGTTTACTTTATACTTTATGAGGAATAATTTCTTATATTAGATAAGCTTCCTTCATGTAAATGAAAATAAGAGTCTGCATTAAATGAAGGCATTATTTAAAGGAAAAACAAAACACCCGAGAAGAAAAAAAATACCAATCCTGAATTCTGTATTTCTAGCAATGGGATTTTTTTACACCTGAAATTTCTTCTGGGCTGGGATTATATGATGCTGCTCTTGCCAGTTTTCCTTCACCAGACTGAGGTCTGGCAGAGCTGAGGTAACAGGTAGGGAAAGGCACTCTCTTTTCATTAGAGAAGCAGTGTAACAGCACGTATTAGCACAGGGTCTATTGTACATCAAGTTGCAAAATTATTCTGAGATTCAAGAGCCCCTGGCTGATGGCCCAGTAAGTGTAGATTTTTCAAAGTAGATGGAAGTGACAGTCTGGTTTAATACCAATTTTTATGCTAATAAAGACATGCAGGACCTGTCTTCACCAGTCACTTCTGAGTTTTTAATCAGTTTTTGGCCATCCCTGTGCATAACCTAGAGGAACCATTTCACACAACAGTGGTCTCTGGAGCCAGCGGTCACTGGCAAAGGGGACTCAGGAGTAGGCACCATATTGACAGCTAAGGGGCAGAAGACGGACTATTGATCCTTCTGTGTCTTCAAGTCAGCTGCCAGAATTCGGGAAGTGAACCACCACTGCCACCATCTCCCACGTGCCTAAAGCTGCACTGCACTCAAGGGAACACTTTCAAGAATAGACTCGCATCCTCAGCCTTCAAACAGTCCAAGATACGGAAAGATTGTCAGAAGCTGTTTACAGTCCTACATTGTACACTCCCCCCAGCCCCCCTGCTGACTGCTTCCATCCCTCCTTAAGTTGCTCAATTCCTTGTCCTCATTCCACTCTCACTTATTTCAGAACTTCTGTGTTTCACCTGGAGCCTCTCAGCCTAATCAGCCCAGTTCCCAGGGGCATTTGTGTTTCAGTTTTTAAGCTATAGGACACAAGCCACACTCCAAAAATTGCTTAAATGGGGAAGTGTCCTTACAACTCACAGAACTGATGATACATCTATCAGTCATGGTACCACCTGCATGTTTAATCTCCTTCTATACACTTTGTATTCAAAATAGTACAGAGGGAGTACAGGCAATGTGATTTTGTAGAGTGAAAGGTCAACAGCTTTCATACAAGATCTGTATCAAAACACTATTTTATTTGCCCCTAAAGATTCTCTTTTCCTTGTATTATATTTAACAGTCACAAAGGCATTAAATTAAACTTTAAAAAAAGAGCTATTTCTATATTCAAAAGTCAGATTTTACTAAAAACATAGGCAGGTCCCAAAATATTAAGTTTTCTGTTATTCTCCCCCAATTTTTCTTTTGTTAGTATATAGCCCATAACTTGGGTCTAAAAGGCTGCAGGCTGCTATTAAAAGGACAGTTTAGCAGCCTGTAACAACAGGTGCTTCCCATCAGCAGATGACAATAAAGACTACAGAAGAAGGATTTTATTGCTGCCTGATCACTGCAATGACAACATAGAAGCAGGACAATTGCCACTTGCTGTTTTGCTTTTTTTTAAAGGAAGTTTTTCATATAAAGTGTAACTATACAGTTCACCCCTTATGACTTTTTCTTTAGGCAAAGAGAAAACACAGCCAAGGGAAAACCATAAAATAAACTCTCCCTCAGCAGAGCAACTCTTTTTTTTTTTTTCTTCTTTGCCCTGAAACCTTAGATCTCTTGGAGTACTGGGCTAGTCCTCACTTTGCAAGGGAATGTTTTTTCACTGGTTATTTCTCAAAACATCCAATTCTACCCCCTCCCCCCACCAAAAAAAATTGAAGTCCTCAGCAAATTTAGTACTTTCCAGAAGGAAGTAACTTCTGGGACTACTGTAGAGAATTCCAGAGCTGTCTTACACAATGGAGTGACCAGAGAACGCAGAGGCAAATGAATATATATATATATGGAATATATCATAACACATAGAAATAAGAACAACTGTATTATTACATACAAGGTGCTAAGTGCTGACCTGCAGTTTCAGAGCTGCACCACAGTGTTATAATAAATGCAGTAATGGGCTGCTTCCTTCGCAGGAATCTCAGCATTTCAAGGTTTGATTAAGGAATGGAACTGTTGCCAGGACTAAGCTGAGGAAACAGAACCTCAATCCTTGAGAAGAACTGAAAAGTCTCCTGCAAGTATTCTGCAGCATGCTGTACATATAATGGATGGACATGTTTAAATACAGACATTTGATGCCTAGATTCTTCACTGGAAGTACCCCAAAAATGTAACTATCCATTAAGAGAGCTGAAACAAATACTGCACCTTATAATCTCCCTTACTTCCTTCCTAAACAAAAAGAATTTCCTAAAACACCCTTGCTGCACTTTAACTAAGAAATTATCTTTTTCTCCAAACAAAACTGAAAGAATATTAAGTTGTTCCAGAGAGACAATATCAAAGAAACTCATGAACACAAAACATACCATATGTCTCACTGTAAAGTCAGAGTGTCTGTGAACAAGCTCATCAGTTTTGTGAGACACGTGCCAAAACCCTGAAAGAAATTGCTGCAGTTCCCTCTTGGAAGCTGAGAGTTATTGACCAAACCAGACTTGGAGATCTTCCATCTTGTTAAAGGTGCTAATGATTCATGTATGCAATTTTTGAAGAAAGAAATGGTCTTCAGCAGTGAGTTTGATTTTTCTGTCAAGAAGTCAAACTGCGCTTGAAATTGTGCAGTGCTGTTATCTTAGTGAATGTGCTGAGACACTTCAGAGAAAAATTATAATTCAGTATATTCCCTAAACAACTTGCCTTCAAAAAGAAAAAGATATATATGAGGTTTCTGCCTTCTGTACACCCTACTTGTTAGACCAAGTACTTTCATTAATGTGTTCACCATCACAGTGCCATGACACTGGAAGCACCTATAAAAAAGCACTTGCAAAGTTTAACACTGTCAAAGTTTAACAATGCCAAAAGCCTTTCCAGCCAGGTAGGCAAAGGATCACTTGTGTCAGGTGATCCTGTACTCATGTGTTTTGTATGCAAAGCCATGGAAAAGTTGTGTTGCAGTACATTTGTCATATTTCCTGTCATGATGGAAAAATAAATAGCATGGAAAAGTGTTTTCTATTTGTTTACAGAAGCTTCCATTAGAACCAGGGAAAGCAGAGAGGGAGAGGGTTGTGTCTCATGCAGGGAAACTCAGTGTTATTAAGCAGACACAGGAGGATAAGAACTTTTTGTGTCTGTATGTATCATGACCTACATTTAAAAAAGATTTTCCTCGTTATCATTCATTTTCTGGAGTTTCTAGTTAAGTCACACCAATCAGTAAAGCTTTCAAAAATACGTACTTAAAGTGGAGAAGACGAAAAAGGAAAATTGAGTATATTACTGGGTGAGAGAAGGGGAAAAGTGAGAAGCAAAAAACTCATCTCTCTGGGCTGGGATTCAGAATAAGTGGATAATCTTAGATATGTCTCTGGTTTCCAATACTACAGCTGAACATTCTCTGTTAGTATCCTGTCCTAAACTGCAATCCTGACAGAACACCGGAAAACCTAACATGAGCGGCAGTCATTGTCAGGAACAATGGATCAGTTAGATCAGTTTAGTCAAGAGAAAGTAGTCTCAAAGTATTACTTCCTGTTCTAAAGCAGAACTACTTCTCAGGAAAGAGTTACCCATAGAATACCTTGTGAATTGCAGAAACATTAAAAAATAAAGAAAGATAAATCCAGTTTGCTGTGAAAATTCCTCTTGCAAATCTGGTAGGTGGCTGGTCTAGGCAAACTCTATTTAAAGAAAACAAAATGCATAGAAGATATGCTTTGATCTCAGATCCCCTAACTGGGCATAAATAAAATACGTAAATCATTGTCATGAAGAGAATACACAGCAACTTAATCCTGCTCAAAGATTATAAATGTGTAGTAAAAGGAAAATATATCCTTCAAAGAAAGATTTTCTAAATTAACTTTGACAGTAAGCCAAAGTTTAAATCAGGAAGTATTTAATCATGTATTGGACATGCTGCATTTTTCCTGGGCCTTTTGTTTCTTTTTTCTAAACCATACTTCATTGTGTAGCTGTGTCCCAGACAGCGTAACAGCCTTTTTCATGGTAAAGACATAGAAAATTGCAGAGTTATGCTTGATGCAACAGCTATGCTAACTGCCAAATTCCAAAAACCTCTTTACCCCACTTACCCAACCCACCAAATTAATTTGTTCTACATCTGTCCCATAAAACTTCCTTCAAACCTGAAATGACATTATCACATTATAAATTCACCAACACAGAGCGACAGTCACAGCATAAGACTAAGAACAAAACAGTACAATTACATGAAACCCTGATGCTATGAAAAAACTACAGTAAGAAGCAATGATGCTTCAACCTGACCTCCCCAGAATGGCGAGCTACTGTAACGGAACCCCAACATTCAAACTCCTAGCAGAATTTTTAAATAAACCAGGTGCCCAGTAGTTTTCCAAAGGAAATGCTGGAGGCACAGCCAGAACACCATTAAACCTAAACTGAGTGAATCCATACAGACACATCTTTGGTTTGCCGTAAGAAATTCTTGAGTACAACCAGTTACTGATTATTACCATGATTGTGCCACCCCTGAGGAAACACACCACAAATTGTTCAGCCCCTGACTGTGAACAGCACCTGGTTGCAGGGCAGGGGGATGCAAGTGCACTGCAGGCTGGGCAGCAAGCACAGAGTTGTTCTCTCAGTGTACACACACACACTGAGCAAAACAGCTGCAGAGAAATTGCAATTAGCAGGGTTCTTTCCAAATTTAAAAAAAAACCAAAAAAACCCCAAGACCAAAACTAAAAGCATTTCAGTGAGAAAAAAAAAATTTAAAAAGGGGAAAATTACTAAATTATTTGGACTTCTTTGTACTTTTCATGGTAACATAAATGGCACATGTGGGTTTATTTTTCAGCCGTACCTCTGCTAAGCAAATGGGGAAAAGTTTGTTTTAAATTCACACATTTATGTGAAAAATACAGTGCCAGTTTGGACTTCTTCATAGGAAAGAAGCATTGCAAGATTTCAAGTCCAAGACACCCTTCTGTTGATTTTTGAAAGGGAATTTCCAGCGAGATGAATAAACTAGGGATGCACGAGATGAGGCTGTTTCAAAGAAATCACACAATCTAATTAACTGCCCTGCTGGCAGAGGCTCCGACATCTCCATCCCTCAAGCCAGTTACCCAGGGAAACCACAGCCCCACAGAGTCATTGAGCTTGGAAAAGACCTCCAAGATCATCGAGTCCAGCCAGTCCCCCAGCATTGCCATGTTCACCACTAAACCACGTCCCCATCGCCACATCCACATGGTTTTGAACATTTCCAGGGATGATGATACCTTATTTCAAACATTGCTGCGCCTGACTTTACACCAGCAGTTTGCTAAGTGCCACCAGCACACAGTACAGGTTAATTCCAGCTGCTAATTACTGCTCAAACAAGCTCTGTCACACCCCAATCATTTGTGTGAGACCAAACTTCCACACCTGTTTGACACATTCACCTGATGCAGCACAAACGTCTCAGATCTAGTGCTATTCCCTCTGATTTCTTCCAAAGATGAATAGGACTTGCATATCCTGAAGCTTAAGAATGCATAAGCCACAGGCATTCAATTAAAGTCAGAAAGAAAGAAAGGAAGAAAAGATAGGAGAGGAAAAGAAAAGGAAAAGAGAAGAAAAGACAGAGAAAGGAGAGGAAAAGAGGGTGATGGAGGGGGAAGGAGGGCAACAGGGGAAAGAGAGAGAAAGAAAAACTGGAGAATGTTCTGAGTGTCCCAGCACTCTCCACCTCCTGCTCCTTGGCCACTCTCCTACCTTGCTTGGGAAAGGCTGGAGAAACTGCAGAGGCTTCAGCAAGTGGAATACAACAGATCGAAGCTAGGAATTGCTAAAGACCCTCTTTCCCAATGCCTGTTCCTCTCACTGCCTCAGCTTACCCTCATGCCCAGGAGCAAACATCCTGCTCTTCAGGACACCTGCTGAGCTCCCTCCTGTCCACCTTTGAAAACTTTTCCATCTATCCTGCTTCAGATAAATGCCCAGAGAAAGAGACAGTAAGACAAAAGGATAAGAAAAATCACAAGCTTCTTTTTAATTGGAAAGCAGTGTACTGAGTCACACGGACATCCTTCATAGGAACACTATTCTTCTGGGGGAAACTCCTCTGTTAAGAGGCTTCATCCAGGGAAACAATTTCCAATAAGATTTGAAGTGGTATTTGTTAATGCTAATGAAGCAGACAATCCATGGAACTGTCCTGTGCTAGGCTTTGGGGCTCTGAGGGATTCTTGAACACTGCAGGTTATCTGCAATGAAACTTAGAAAACCCCCTCAGAGTAGAAGTCAAAATTTTCAGAAAACAAGGTAAGCACCTCAAGAAGGTTATCTGGAATTAGGGGTTTCCCTATGCCAAATAAGATACTTGAAAAGGACTTAAATTTAGAAACTAATAACTGGCAAAGTATTGGCTGTTTTGAAACATTGCATTTAATCAGGCGAAGCACCTCATCTGTGAGGAATATCTTTGGATGAGTACAGGAGCTACTGAAATCTGCTGATTTCATGTAAAGTGAAACATGCCATACAGGTTTGCTTCTAGCATTTTTCAAGAGGAAAAAATTATGTAGCAGAGCCAGACAAATACGTGCAGTGGCTAAAAATGAACACAGATTAAAATCCTCAAGAAATAATGTAACCAGGAAAAAGTTTAATACAACAGTGCATCCATTTAGAGCACAAGTTTGAAGAGGTCATTAATGTTTTTGTTTCAATAGACAAGGAAGGAGTAATCAAGGTCCTTCACAATAGTGAAGGATTTAGGCAAATATTTATCTAATCTACTTTTCTAAAGTTGCCATAATTTTAAATGTTATAAATTGAGATTAAGCCATATTTTAAAAAGAATAATTTCTACTAAAGATACATTTCTAAGATATGTTCACATAACAAACAAGCTTAGAAACTTGGCAGACTAAAATGAGAAAGCCTCACTAGCACACCTGAGTCAATCTAGGCAGCTGCAATAAGAACAATAGGGAAGTGCTTATTTTTTTTTACACCAGGACACAAAAGTTGGAGCCTAGAAATTTTCTGTATTTTGATGGTAGGACAAAAATTGAGCTCAGTAGTTGACTAGCAGAGATGGCTCTGCCATTTGTTCAAGGACATAAAAAGTACTATGTTGCTTTATAAAAGGTCAATGCTACAGGACCACAAATTGCCCCGAGAGTAGGAGTGGGTTTATACAGACATTGTTCTTTTGGTGAATACCCTTTATCTCTCTCAGAGAGACGAAAAGATTTTTCATTTGGCAGGAGCTGCTTTTGAATAAAAAGGGCTTTCCGATATACTGAAATATAGGCCAACAGTTAGCATTTGAAATCTGGAAATGCTGGGCAAGAAAAAGAAATAAGAAACAAGGATCCGTAAACAACTTTGCCTGTCCAGTATTTTTCTCATTTCCACTGAATTATTAAAGCAAATTCTGCCTAGTCCTTTCCCATCCCTGGCAGATTCATTCCATCATCCCCTTGCTGTGGAGTCCTCACTTGCTATTGCGTATCGTTCAAATCTCTTGTGGACTCCAGAATGGTCTTTCCCTGACTGTGCTCAATGGATCCCCAAGGAAAGACAAAATACCCTCCACTTCTCTTCCCAATGGGTTTTCTATGCTTCAGCCACCTCTTAGCAGAACTTAGGGTATAATAGGAATGTGTGAGTAAAATCGTCCTTCACTGTTGGCATTAACTGAAACTGAGATAAACAACCTGACACAGAAACTTGGTGGGTGCTGATGGTAATAGAGACGCAGACCCAAAATAGGCATAATTATAGTTAGCTAAAGAAGGATGTGACTTGTATACTGAACATATACCTGGGAGAGACTTGGAGCTGGCAGGCACACCCTCTAGACCATTACATTAAAATACACGAAATTAGGTCCAGAGCTGATTTAAAGACGACATAACTGCCCAGTCTCACATGAAATATAGATGTATAGATTATGATTTCCAGGAATACTTGCAAGGAAATTAATTTTAGCTCTTAAAACAGAGCACCCAGGACAGCACATTTCCAGCCTGTTTAAACAATTAGAAGTGACTCAGGAATGCAGAGGCTCATTGCATAAATAGAAAAAAATACAAGCTAAGTGGAAGTGCTGGTGGTAGCACCCTAAGCGAAGGAAGGAGAGATTTGTTTCTGTATGTTTGGAACAAACAAACAATGCCAGTTCTGCACATCTTCATTCTTGATCTCACTTTCCTGAGATTCTTTTTAGGGGATACTTGGCCAAGCATGCAATTGTATAGATTCGTTTTCACTAGGCATACTGTATCTGGAATGAACATCTCTGGCAATAGACTAGAATTTAATGGAAATGGATTTAAGGAATGCTTAATGTCATATGAGTAACATCACTGCAAGCCCTCATTAATCTAAGTTCCCAGATGACAGCCATATAGAAATTAATATAGAACTCGAACTGCAGAATTAATTCAGGACAAGCTTACATTTTTTTCACCAGAGAATGAGAAATAAGAATACCTGGATTATAATGAACTGATGCCAGAGTTGTTGGTTACTTGCAGGTAGATAAAGCAAAACTAACATAACCTTGCTTCTTAAAAGTGCTGCTGAGCACATCCCAAAAGGGAAAGCACAACTCTAAGGGGCTTTGTGCCAGGCTGAGCCCTGCAGGGCTGTGGAGTCTGAAGCCAGGATGAAGACTAGATTTCACAGAAATATGTTGTTTTATCTCCTGGCCACTTGAAAAGTTGAATTCATGGAGTATAGAGGCAGGTGGGTTTATCTGAGAATACAAAACCTGTGCTAGCCAAGGAGGTCTAGGGAACACAGCACAAGCCATCTTCATGCACTCTTGTCCCAGAGTGGGGCTGAAGATTTCAGTTTACTGTGCACATGCTCAAAATAACTTTGTTGAAAGTAACTCAGAATCAGGTTTTAAATAAATAAATGAGCAAGTCACTGGTGGCCAAAGATGACTTTCTGTAGGTGGAAATTGAATAATTGTTGGCATTTTCTGTCAAAAACTTTACGAAGACTCATCAAAGAGATCACTTTGTTCTAGCACTTAATAGAAGGATGAGAGAAGAAAGACAGGATTTCAGCATATCGTGACAGAGCTCAGCAGGAATGTCTACAGAAAGAGCTACAAAGCATATATCATTTGAAGCAGTGAACTTTAATAGAAATTTCATTTTACACATGAATGTACCCTGTGTGATAATCTCCAGTCTGTTTATTCATCAGCTGGAACTCAGGATATGAATGTGAAGGTGACAGGAACAGTGAGTTTTATGTTCCTAAATTATTAGAAAAGGTATTAACCTTTTAATGGTTCTTTGTTCAAACCCAACTCTCTCAGTGTAAAGTAAATCAATCTCTTTTATTTTCTCTGTGATATTAAGCATGAAAGGAAATCCTAGTTCATAGTCGGAGAAATAGTGAGTAGGAAAGATTTTATACCGTTTACATCAGTTCCGGAGTCATCTAAGTGACACATAAACAGCAGGATCATCAATGTAGCAAAACAAACCCACATACAGTGATTGAAAATTTAGCCCAAAGGCCTTTCTATTGGTCCTGATCCAGAGAAACATCTTCCAAAAGCATCTTTTTTCAAAGTATCTGGGATAGCCTAATTCCATTCGTAAGTAAATGTACTGTGAATTTTTTTAATGTGATTTACTAGGGGGTTGGACAGACTCAGAGAACTGGTACTGGATGTTATGGAGAAAAACTGTGAATTTCTTTTAAATGAAGGACAAAGCAATGATTTGTCATTCCTTCTGATTTCAGTTTTCTGGGCTGTGAACCACAGGTAGTTTAAAAACAGAAAATGTGTAAAAATGTGCATAATCCACATCAGATCATTTATTTTTCAGTACTTCATTTAAAATCAAATTCTAAATAGAAAACAGGTAAATAGCCCTTGAAAATTATTTCTAAGGGCTACATAACATCTAAATACGAGATTTCCACTACCCAGAGAAATAACCTAGCAGGCATAGGAAGGGATTTTTTTCCTGTGATCTACAAGCATTTAACAGGAATAATACATTTCTTCCTGTGTGTTATTTATCCAGACAAAGAATTAAATAGATTATCCACCCAGGGCTTTTCCTGCAGCTTGTGTTTTCACTGGACTAGTAACATAAAAATTAAGACTCATATCCTTGTATTGCTTGGACTCAATGACCTTAAGGATCTTTTGCAATCTATATGATTCTGTAATTCTGTCTCCTTTATGGTTAGGTCTCAGCATTTTCTTCCAGACTGTGGATATTTAAAAAGCTTTGAAGATGTGTGTGCCTTGTTTGTGGTGATGCACTGACTGTACAGCAGGGCTGAGACCAAAATTTACTGGGATGCCACTGCACTTTCCAGCCTTACAAGCAAGCTTCTCATTGCAACTAACCTGACTCCAGTGCACTTCACACAAAATTTCAGCTGCCCAGGTCATAGGTTATGGTCACTGACATCTGAACAGAATCAAAGCAGCCTTTCCATTTTTCCCTGTGTGATTAATGAAAGTACAGGCCCCTCATCCAGCTCTCACACAACACCCGCAAAGGGAAATCGCATAACAAGATTTTCCTATAGTGCAGAAAGACCTTGTCTCTTTTACTCTTTTAGATATTAACTAACATTTCTTCTCTTAAAAACTGCTCTGTAGATCTTTGGAGTAGCAAAGGATGTCACATTATGTATCAGTTGCTATGGTAACTAATCCTTTCTAAAGGGAAGAAACAGAACAAATTTGTAGGACTTCATATCTTACTATGAACAAAGGTTGTCACTAAATAGTCTTTATTTTGCAACCCATTGCTTTCTTTTGTTTTACTCTTGTTTATAAACGATCACAACTGATTTAGTTAGATTTAGACTGTGAATTCTTTTTCTTACAGTCTGAATATTCTGAGCTTCCTGTTTTCATGGAGTGGCAGAAAAACAACTTCATTCCAGATCTTGGATTGTTTTTTAAAAAAATTTATTTGTGTGAAGGTATAATATCACTGAGCACTCTTTAAGAAACATACTTTGGGTTGGAAATGGCTATATTTCCCAGAAAAATTACATGTAGTGAAGAACTTCTGGCAAATGTTAACATATTTCTCTATTTCTGTTTCTCTGTCCTGAACCAGAGAGGTTCAACAGGACTGGAAAGGTCCTTCATGTCTCAGTTACTCTGATCTCACTGCAAGCCTCCATATTGCAGTGGGATGTCAATCTACTCCTTTTGCAATTAGTTTCTGAGATATCTTTTACAGGCCTTCAGAAATTCTTTTTTCAAAGAAAAGTACAAGCATCAATTTCCTAAAAGAGACATTTCCTTCTACCTGATCTCCATCAGTCAGTAGCCTCCAGGACTTTTGCCCAGAGAGGTGGTAGTAATAGTCTTGATAAAAATACAAAGACAAAAAGATTACTACTTTGTGGGTGTATCTTTATCCCAGTGTGAGACAAACCGAGCAGTTTGGGAGTGCTGCTCTCGAGACCTTCTGACAGCAGAGCTACTGCAAGGAGCACGTCCAAGCCCAAAGATAGCACAAATACTCTAACAGAGACAGGGCCAGTCCCAAGGGTGAGAGATGAGAAAATGTGGTGATGGTGGGTAGGAATGAAGAGAATACCTTACTAAAAAATCTCCCTAAATCATCTCAAAAGATTTCTCATTTGCTTTTCTCAGCCCTTCCTTTCTCTCTTTTCATCACTGCTGTACTCCATGACAAGACAAGAATCGTGAAGGAAACAACCTAATTCAAAGAGCTGTGTAACAAAAATACACTTCATATTGTTCAGACACACAGGAGAAAAAGCAAACACTTCAGCAATTTTATTAATTTGCTTTCTTATCAATGTACTGGCAAAGAAAGCTTGTACTTTGCCAGGCTTAAAAACACAGAATAAAATAGTTTCTGCACTCTGCAGCCATTTAATAAGTGGCTCCACTTGGCATAGCAATGGATTTACCAAATCAGATTTACCAAATTACTCCTCTGCCTTCAGCAGTCACGGATGGGAGGGAAATGTAGCTCAGCTGTAGGAATACTTTCTTTCAAATGGTAGCAAGTCAGAATTAGTACGTTGCAAGGGACAGGAAATTCCTTAACCCTTCTAGTTGCTGACCCTGAGAACTGGAAACAAGCACAGAAAAATGAGGACCTAAAGAATTCTGTGGAATGCATCATTAAATTTCTAGATTTAGAACAAATTATTGAACAAATAAGTGTTTATTTCAGAGAACACTTCTATGATCATGACTTCTTTTCCAGTATCTATATCAAGAGCTAGATGAAATAATTTTTCCCTTAGCTAGGATCCTCCATATCTCAAGAGACACTGCAATGGAGATCAGATTTCTCTAGAGAGGCTCTAATTCTTCCTTATGGAAGAGAAAAAAAATATAATAAGAAGTATTATTTTTTAATGTTTGAAAGCTGCAGTGTCAGCAGAGCAGCTGCAAGGGGAAAAGAAAACCAGGTAGAAACTAGCCTTGAAGTGTGTTTGACAGGAAATCACCTAAAAGCTGTAGATCACTGAGAAAGTGGCACAGACAGACCTTAAGGGAAAGGGGAGAGCTGCAAAACTTCTAGAAGTTTTGAGGGTTATTTGAGACCAGCTAATTACACAGCTGAGGGAGCTGAGCTCAGGCAAGGCAGGGGACAGGAACAGAGCAGCTTGATCTAGGTCACAGAACTGCCACGGCTCAGGTTTTTCTGTCTGAGGAGCTTTTATAGCTCCCATCTGCATATTATCTAAGAGCCTTACACTGCTTTAATGGGTTTATTCTCAAAATGAACCTGTGAGGCAGGAAAGCACTAATTTTGTCATTTTACTGATAGTACACTAAAACTGGAGACTCTGGGGAAGATCCTTAGTTGGCACAAATTGTCAAAGCTCTGTAAAAACCAAGAGTGTCCACTGACTGTCCAGTAAAGGGAGTGGAACTTAGATTATTTAAACCACCTGAGGTTTTTTCAAGATCACATAGGATCATGACAGTATTAGGAAATGAAACCAGTATTCTGAGGAACACCAACAACTGGCCCATCATTTTGTTTTGCATGTCTGATACGGCCATATGTGACTGAAGAAGAAACCTGAGCCTCAGGACTGTAAAATGCATGAGGGAGCAGGTGCACAGATTTAATTTACTTGGGCTATGACACCTTTTTCTGGTCCTTTCTAATTCTTTAACAGTTGTTGGGTCTGCTGGTTTGTTTGTTTTTTTTTTTTTTTGTGTGAGTTTTTTGGGGAGACTTGTTATTCTACCAGCAGCAGAAAGTACCAGAACTCAGGGGAAGATGCTTGTTTCTCATGGAAATGAAGTTGGGAGATAAGTATAGAGAATTGAGGCTTTTTTTCCAAAATTAATAGTTCTTTTAAAAGTACTTTCACTGGCTTTATAGCAGTTTGAATTTCACAGTTGTGAAACATATAAAATATTTTGTATATTTTTTATACTTCAGCAGCAAGAGAATAAAACTAAACAATTCCCTTCCTGTGAGTTGCTGTGCATATCAACTGCTATTCTGTGATCCATCTTATCTGTTAATGGTAGCATCAACATCTGGCAGCCTTGAAAAACATCCATTACTTTTGAATTTTTCAGATCGAAAACTTGAAACAATGAGCAGGGATGACAGATGTCAGTCACTGCCTCTGACAGGTCAAATGCAAATTTTTGCTTGAATGGTTCAGATGTTGCAGCATTTAAAGCAAAACAAGAATTATTACTACAGTATAAAATGAATTAAGGTGCACACACTAAATGCCAAAGACAGATATATATATCCCAATAATATAAAATTACTGCCAGTCAAACAAAATACCAACTAGGGGCAGCACAGGGAGTGTATGGCTGTCTGACAAGGCAGAAGAAGATTTGTGCTCTTCATTGGAAACACTTTTACAGCAGTCAAAAGACAAATCTTGAACTTGACAAAGAAGGTCTGCTCTGACTTTGATCCTATCAATCAAGAGTCCAGTAGGTCCTAACTCAAATAAGCTATATCTTAGTTTCAACTTTGGACAAATATAAAGTCTTTTTCCTTCTACCATTCTGAAGAATAATAGATTTACTACTTTTTTTTAGGCCTATAAGAAATGATCTTTGGAAAGTTACTGATAGTTTCAGTGTTATTGACAACTGCCTCTCCAGAAAAATATCAAGGTGACAAATGCATTTGAAAATGACTATTTTTAATATTGGATGGTGTGGCAGAAAACTAATTAAAAATGTCATTTATGTTTTATTTGTGCTAGGAATACACTGCCAGCACCTCACTAATATAGCACAATAGGCCAGATAAATTCTGCTCTCACACTGCAGAGAATCCACAGTAAGTTCACCTGAAATGAAAGCTACAGCAGGAGAAAGCCAAAGTTGTGCAATCTATTGGTAAGCTGTCTCTCTGCCCACAAGGACTGTCCTTTCTGGCAAACAGGTTTGAGTCTAAATCTCCATCTCTTATTCTTTCATACTCAAGACAAGATTTAGAAAGCAGGAAACAGACATGGGATAAAAATACATCAGAAAAGGCAAGGCAAGCTGGGAGGAACAAAGGGCGAGAAAAATATAAGAAATTTTTCTACAACATTCATTCCAGCTTCTCTGTCATCAACCTTATTTCAGTCCCTCTTTACTTTTGTATCATACCTTTATTCTGTTGGTTATCATATTTATCTGAATGGGGTCATTTAGCAAGTGTCAGGCTCTACACCTCAATTGCAAATCCCAGGAGCAGAAATCTGTAGACAGGTTTGGAGTGTATAATACCTCTATATATGAAGTATAGATAACATATCTCCTAGTTCTTGATAAATAAACCCCAGAAAATTACTGCTCTGGAGTTCTCTTGCTTAAGCAATACAAAAGTCAGCATTATTTTAACAAGAAAGAAAAAGAGAATGCACAAATCAATTTCTTAGACTCAGCATTAAGGACAAAAACAAGTAGGAATCCTTTCTGAGGCCAGTTCAGAAGCCTCCTCCAAAACTTGGAAAAACAGTCACACACATTAATGACAGTTTAAGGCTTTTTTCCTCTTTAATTTCTTGCAGAGTTTAATAACAAGGCAATTCCTTGTAACAGGAGCAACCAATGGACTTGGAAAAACAGATAAGCCTTCTGTCACAAACCTTTTTCATGTCTCTTCTGCTGCTTAAACCCACAGAACTTGTCTTGTTTACATCTATTAAGCACCTTTGTTGCAGCCACAGTAGTGCCACTTTTCCTTCCCTTACATCACAATCTCTATTCAGCACCAGTATGGATCCTGAATCCTGCAAACAGCACAAATCCTATGAATCCTAATTCTTGCTCCCTAATGTGAAGTACCTCATCACCACCATCAGACAGATTTCTGCACACTATTTACCCTCAGCAGAAGAGGAGGTGCTAATAAGTTAAACGGTACCCTTGAGTTGAAACACAACTAAGCCCATAGGGTTTTGCTACCCCAGCCAGCTTTCCAGGATTATTTTGATAAGTATGCTTTGGTCCTTGTGGCCAGACAAGCTGGGATTTCACTTGTTGCCTTTTTTATTCCCTTTTTCCTTTTTTTTTTGTCTCCACCATCTGTTTTGTAAATCCTTGAATTGATAATGTAAAGGTCATTGTTTCAGCATACAGGGATTTCATTAATAAGGCAGAAGTTGGCAAGAATTAAATGAATATACACATATTAATAAATGTATACATGCGTGCACTGCCAAAAGTGGTTTGGACCACATAACTTTAAAGTATTTGATAAATGGCTGGGAGGGTTCTCAGAGGAAAGTTTTGAATGACTGACTCTAAAGAAGAGCTTCTGCTCAGATCCTGGGGTCCTGGTATGGATTCTTCCCATTTAAAACAGACACAATTAAGCACATTCCTGGGCGTTTTTTTTGTGTGTGTACATCTGCATAGGAAAGACTGTTGCAACACTGTATCAACAATATAGAGCAAATGTCCACCTGAGATCCTACAGGAGAGGAATGGGATCTTAAAATTAAAACCTGAAACAAAACAGACCTCGCTCTGGCTCGGAGAGACTCGTAGTCACCAGCACTGGGTGCTGGGATGCCCAAGAACTCTGTCCAGCTGTCAGGGCAGGGGTGATCACACAGTCCAGCTGGTGGCCAGGCATCCCAGTGCTCCTGTGCACAGACGTAAGACCCAGGTTCTGTTGAGAGGACAGGCAGGACAAGCGATGGCCACTGTCAAATCCCTGCCACATCTCTGTAGCCCTTGGTATGCTGCAACAATGTTCAGGTTTGGGATTTGTGTTTCCGAGAGCTTCTGGAGCAGACAGTGAGGAGTGTCTCCATCCTGTCCCACCTCTGGAATCTTTGGGAGTCATCACAGTCCTTTGCCTCCAAGCCAGGTGCCTTATGAGACTGTGAGGGGATGTGCTGGCATTCTGAAGGTGTGAGTTAACACTGACCCTCGTGGGTTAACAGCAGCCATTCTGAGAGCCTCTTTCCTGCTGTTTGTCTCTCTGGTGCTTCCACAGCCAGACCTTGCCACCAGTTCCCCATTCACACTGTCCCCAGCTTTCTGTTACAGTGCCCTGCCCCTGTCCTTTTGAGTGTGGCATGTACTGCAGCTGGGGGGAGCCGTCTAATGCTTGGAGTCAAGGATTACTCAAGGCAATGCTTTGCAAGATACGAACTTCAGTGAAGGGCTGCTCATCCAGATCCTTGGGGTGTAAAACAAGATGGCAAGGCAATCCTGCAGTGCTTACAGGATATAATGAAGCAGAGATCTGCACAGCTGGGATTTCACTAGCCAGCCAGATGGAGGTGAAATTCTCCTCTGTGATTTCAGGAAGAATCTCACAAGATATTACTTTTGGCAGTATTGAACAGTGGCTACTAACATCCAATTTCTTTTTGCTTCATTCCTTTGGAATTTCAGCAGCATCACTGTCCTTTCTGGAAGAGAGACAAGGGAATCAAGGCACTGACATTCAAAGGTGGACACAGCAGAGCAGGACCTCTGCTTGGGTGTCAGGACAGAAGACTCTGAACTGCTGGTGTCATTTAACCAATTCTAAGACCAGGCAAAAGGAATATAGACATTTGTGACTGTCATACCATAAGTATGTGTATAAAATAGACTTACAAGGCTGTGGGTTCCCTGCTTGATGATTCCCTTGGGTTTAGAATGGCAAAGGGGGCACAGACATTCTTGATAATTCCCTTAAGTTCCTTGTGCTAGGTTAATGTCTTCCTTCCTCCACTCAAAAAATAGTCTGAAACCAAGTCAAATGAAAGAAAAGTTACATGGCATATCACATTCAGTAACTGATTTTAACAATTGTTTTTGAAATGTGATTATTTTAGAACTGAAAAAGCAACCTTTTTTCTATTGTATTGTGGTCATTACTTCTGGGCCTTTATCATTGCCTTAACTGGATAATTGAAAAGTTAACTTTTAAACAGCATTTGCAATGTCAAAACTCTAGGTAGATATTTCAATAAGGATTGATGGGTTTTTGTTTTACCAGCTTTACAGAATGCATGCACCATGCTACATGAAAATAAGGTCACATTTTATGATCCCCTACTCTGACACCTGAAAATAGCTAAGAATCTGTCAGAAGCTCAAGTGTTTCCAGTCACTGACTTTCCTACCATAGATAAAAGGCCAGGATGGGTTTTAGAAAGACTTTCTTTCCATAATATATGGCATATTCCATCTAAATTAGGAACAGGACTTACAGGAGAAACATAGGGTAAAAAAATCTCGAAGATCTCAATTAATAACATAAAATCCTAGGCACACTTAATGAATATTCAAACATTTTCTATGCAACACAGCAGACTATGCATTTTTCTTGAGCAGGGATTTCCCTCCTCAGCCTCATTCTCTGTTTGCAGGTCAGACAAGTTAATGCTTCCTCACATTAGCTCTGTGCAGCTCCCGCTGAGGGAAGGGCCCCCGTGGCACCATGGCTGTCCATCACACTGAAGTGATTAGACAAAATCTTGAGTCCCCTGGCAGTGATGAGGCTCTGCCAGCCTGGTCCAGCTCCCCACTGACTGTTCCAGCCAAAGCTGGGAATCCAGGATGTGCTGTCATCCCTGACAGCATCCATCAGGTGCCGCCTGCCAGCTCAGAGCAGTTCTGACCCCAACACTGAGCCAGCCTCTCCAGCTTCCCCTGTCACAGCTGATTGCATATGGGGACAACAGTAGGATCAAAGGATTGGCCTCTCAAAAGTGATTTTTTTTCCTCTCTGCCTTTGCTATTCAGTATTCCTGAAATAATTTTCAAAAGCACTAACATCAGTCTTTTCCAACACAATAAAAAGCTCACAGTCCCAAATTCAGTTATGAAGACATGTAGTCATTAAAATAAAGTGCTCCAGACAGTAACCCCAGTTCCAGCTGGGGAGGTCTGAGGTTATGAATTCTGATCTGTCAGCGATAAACAGGCAGTCAGATATTCACACATAAGAACAATTCTCTCTGGTATCAGTGTGAAGCATATTGTGGGCAAAGGGCAACGTTTAACTTTTTTTTGGTAACTCTTCACAGTCAGTATCATGCCTCTGAACTCTTAGAAACTTCAGCTTAAGCAGAGTCCATAGGAGACACTGAAGTTTTGGAATGGGAAAGTGTGGAAGGTATCTTTTCAGCTTTATACCGGCTAGTGCTTGTATTTCAATGCCTTAGAAAGCCTCGAGCAGCCTTGAGAGGTAGCAAGGGTGATCTAGCACTTTAGTAGCTCTAAAATCGGTACCTGAATCAGCTGCAGAACAAATACCATCAGCAGAAGCAAAGAGGGAGAAATGCAGCTCCCTGCTCGCTCAATTCCCTGCAGTTAGAAGCTTTCAAATGAGACAGACAACCAGAGATGTTCACAGGAAGATAGCTGAGCTGAGTGAGAGCGTTTGCCTCTCCTCGACCATCTTTATTAGGAGAAGGGGAAAGGGGAGGACTGGGGGCAGACCCGGGGTGACCGGCCAATCAAACACTGCTGAAGAGTCTGAGTTACATTTGGCTTTGCCCGCACTTGGAACAAAGGAGCTCCGAGCACATGTCTTTGGGAGGGGGGAGGGGAAGCTCGGAACAGGAAGCAACAGGAAAGAGCAATGCAATCTGATGCAATCTTTGAGATACTTTGAAACTATAAGTACCAGAAAGGTATTTTTTTCTCCTTTTATCATTGCCCATCACAACTACTGCTGTTGCCATGCAAAAGCCTTTTTAATTTTTTTCTTTTTCCTTTGGCAGCAGAAGACTCTTTATGAGTCAGCAGCAGTTTATTGCTTTTATGTCTCAAGAATTTTTGGGACAGGCCCTCAAATTAGATTGGGTCTTCACTCATGACAGTCAGAGAGAATACACTAATTTCACTGACTGCAGACTGGTGAAGAGCACATCTTCATTTCCCACTATTTTTTTTTGCCCCCCAACATATTGGTAAAGCACATTCAAAAAATTTTGCTAAACTTCCGAAGAGTGGCAGGCAGTCCCAAAAACATCACTGATTTTATTTGCCCTTCTGCATCTTTATCCATGTCTTTGAGAACTGACAGAGAACTTAATGCTGTAAAAAAGTGTTTGCTCTCTTATCATAAATGTGATAATCTCTCCTACATTCACTCAATAGGTAGAATTTTAAAGATGAGATAAACAGATCTAACACCCCACAGGACACATGATCTGGAAGTACATAACAGTAACAAATATTAATATGAGCAGAGGAGAAACCAAAAAGCTTCAGTAGAGACATATCCTGCTGTTTTCCACTACACCTGAAAGGTGTGAGTTACAACTCAATAGAGAGAAAAACAGTTTTCCCCACGAGGTTCAATGTACTAGTGAGGGATACTTGTGGGACCTCCAGAAATACATACAATTTAAATACACAGGGACAATACAAACCAACATAAGGTCTTTCCCATTCATAGTCCAATAAAACCATCCAAAACTGTCAATAGTACAAAGGCAGAGCAGAGACAAGACCACAGCTGTACACAAGATAATCTTTGCTTTCCTACCATGATTTAAACAGAAATATAATACTGAAATAAATATTTTTAAAAAAATACCCAAACCACATTGTGGGCTGTCTGTATTCCTTCTAGTTACTTTAACATACAAAAAACCTGTGAACAAACAACATTGTTTGGGTTAGAGCAGTGCAAAAGGGAAGAGTGGGTAATCAGAACACTTACTGGAGAAGACTACTGAATGATTAATGATTAAACTTCAAACAGCAAATAGATAAGGCACAACATGCAGCATTACTGGATTTATAAAATGCAGATACACAGTGGTCATGGTCTGCCCACAGATACACAGCCCAGATCATGGCTGCTTAAATGCCATGGAAGTCCAGACCAGAGCCAGATTAAAAGGAAATCTTTTCCAGACTTGCTGCAGCCATGAATACTCATGGATCAGTCATCCTGAATATGAAGTTGGGTAAAATAAAGGTAAAACTAACCTGGACTTCAAATACAACCAATAATTAGACAACGGACTGAATTTATGGAAAATTTCTCCCTGGAGCTCATGAGGATTTGGGCTCTGGTGTCACGTTGTAACCAAGGTTACAATAATGTATTTAAACAGAGAAATATTCCATACAAGCTGAAATAATATTTAATTTGGCAGATTGACTGCACACTCGAATTTTGAATTTGCACCAGACATCTAAAGATTGTTGGGCTGGCTGCAAAAGTCAGATGAAACTTTCATTTAGCCCAGTATTTGGCATTTAACAATTCAGCAACTCACAGAGGCCCAGAAGTATTTTAGCCTTGACAGAGCAATACCTTCCCTGCCTCTAAGCTTCCAGCAGTTCCCAAACTGACAGTTGCTTCAATGGTATCACAATTATCCAACTCTCCATCACTTATTTAATCATTTGGAACCGATCAAAACTTGTGGCATCTGAAAAAAATCAGTGGGTGTGAGTTTCTCAGCTTAATTATGCATATAACAAAAAAGTTGCCTTCATTCAATATCAGCTGTCCTCCTGATCATTTCATTTCATGTGCCTTATTTTATGTCCTTTGGACCATGAATAATCATTCCCTCAACACTTGCCCTGTGCCATTCAGGATGGTATAGACCGCTATAATAACCATTTGCACTAACTTGATTTCTAAGCTATAGAGTCTTCGTTATTTCACTTCCTCTGCATACAGAAGGTATTCTGTACCACTAATTATTGTCTGTGTCCTTCTAGGTTATTATATCCTTTTCTAGAGTGAGGTGAGCAGACTTATAGAATAAATTGAAATGTCAGATCCCCAAAACCACATGGAGCTGTATAGTGATGCTTCATCTCTTCTTTTTCAGTATTTCCTAACACCTTCACTGTCCTGCCCACTAACTAAGACCAAGCTAACATTTACAGGAAACTACAGATAAGTTTATAATTCTCTTTCAATAATGGCATATTTAGAACTACCATGATATATATGAAGGTTTTTTGTTTATTTGTTTGTTTGCTTTCCCCTGTGTGCATGGCTTTTTATTGATCAATATTGAATTTCAGCTGCTCCTTGCTTGGCACTGTGAGATGGTAGAACAATGGTCTATGCCATCCTCAGTTTTGATACTCTCCATCATCAGAAAGCTTTCTATTCATCTCTTTTCCATCACCCATAAATATGTTAAATAGCAATCATTCTAGCATCTCATTTCATTGCAAAAATAGATCATTTCTTCTGACTGTTTTCTAACTTTAAAGTAGCTATCAGTTTCTGAGAACGCAGCTTCTTTTGTCTTGTGACAGGTTAGTTTCTTTTACAGCCATTGGCAAGATCCTTCCCAGACCCTTCAGCGTGTTTCAGGGATGGAAAATGCAGCTGGTGCAGAGCAGAGCTATGGAATTAATGAAGAGATATAAATGCTTATAACACTATAGTGGGGGTCAAAATATATAAGGATCATGCTAAAAGATGAGCTTATTGCAATTAAGCATACCTTCTTATTGAAAAAAGTCTTGTAAAAGTGATTACTTAATCTGAAAGAAGCTGTGCTGAAAATTGAAACATGATTTAGACTCGAAATAGAGTGCAATATTTTTAAATGTTGAAGGAAATCAATCATTCAAACAAATAACCAGCAGCAGTGGTGCATTCTATAAAAGTATCTTTCCATTAAAATTATTTCTTGCAAGTTCTATGTTTTCTATTATGAAGAAAATTAGATTAGTCTGTTTTAATGGTCTTTTATGAGTTGAAGCGAGAGTCTACTTAATGATGTGCTGCTTTATTAATTCCTTTATTGGTCCAGTTCCTGGAAAATGTACCAACAATCCACTTTTGTACCGAGCAGCCTGGAAATCTTACACAGATATTAGTTTATTAAAAATAGCAGTTAACAGTTTTCTCTCTCTAATCTCAGCTGAAGAAATGTGCTCTATTAAGAAGCATTCCCACTGCGGTATTTACAAACTCTGTGCCACTCTGTTACACTGTTCTTATGTGAACACTAGGGCTTGGAATATTTAACTGTTACCAAATCTCCTCCTGGATCCTTTGGAGCTGACACCCATAGGCAAAGTCAGTAGCTGGCCACTTCCTGATTTAAATTTCAAGCTAAAGCACCATAGAGATCCTCTGATGGATATGGAATACAACAGCTGCTTAAAGGAGCAATAGATGTCTGCTCTCATCTCCTTGAGCGATGCTGATATAATGCCTTTATTCTCAAATTGCTGTGAGAATCTCCCACGTGGCCAAGGCAGCCAGCACAGGCAATGAGAGGGTTTACTGCTTTCAGCCTCACGATTATACAATTATCTCTCTCTGATATACTGTTCCAGAATCATCTGAGCTGACAGCCATAAGTCTGTTCAATGCTCGACCAATTTATGTAATATTTCTTCCTGTAATCAAATGTCATATTTCTGATCTAGCCAACTTGGTCTTATATTGAGACCACTGGCTCCAGCTTTTCCACGAGCCATGTGATCTCAGTGTGCACAGAGAGAGATTGTCCTTGCTCTGAGCTCCATAAACAAAGAGCAAATGTATTTATTTGGAGGGCATTGGCTACACTTTTTTTCCCTGCATTCCTGAAATACGTGCCCAAGCACATCTCAAGCGATGCCTGTAGTCTGTAGTTTGCTGCCTACACTGCTGACAGTTTAGAGATCAAATAACGATGTGTAAGAGGTGTGCTGATCACTGCAGACCTGGTTATCTTACATTTCCAGAGATGTGCAGCAGACTCACAGGCATCCACCGCCACTCAACAGCTCATTAATCAGCAGCCTGCTGCTCTTGTGTCTGTGCTACTCCACACTGTCAGGAGCTGTGTTTACATGAGAGCTCTCAGTGAAGCTGTTCCTACGAACGATACAAATACCTGTCTGGCTCCTTTCCTGACTGTAGAATGTGCTCATTGACAAGAGCCCACATAGAACTCTCTGGATAAATGGATGCCATTTCCCTCAAAACCAAAAAAAAAAAGTTGTGAGTGGAAAAGAACATAAACAGATCCCTCTCACCAGTTCACTTGGAGTTCAGCATGAGCACTCCAAAAGAAGGAGAAAAAATACAGAGGGGACATTTCCAATGTTTCCTAAGACATATTCTTTCTTTTCTCTTTTTCCCAAACAAGAAGAAAAAGAACTTCTACTTATATTCAGAATAAAGGTAAGCAGTCCAAGATCAAGGGTAAACTCAGTTAAACAGAGGGACCAGAAAATTTGCTTCTAAATTGGGCAATAATGAATGTGTACTTCTCACGACCTAGCTTTGAAAAATAGGTAAGTTACCTGCTGGCTGTTTGGGGAGCACTGTCTGGGACTTGCTTCTGCAGGCTACAACTCAGGAAGAACAAAATGAGGAATGGGAGGCTTTGCCAGGAATGTATGGAGGCAATATAAATGGGATTACAAAGCAAACACTCATGGAAAAAGAGGAAAGGGTGGGGAAGTATGATTTGCTCGACAAAGACTTAATTATGATCCAAGGATTTAGCCTGTTATGTTTATTGAAAACATTGTTCTCCATGAGGAATTTTTGTTAGTGAAGCATAGGCACAATGCTGAACTGAATTATGAACTGAAGAAACAGTAGTTAGCTCTAACTGAATGCAAGGAACAAGATCAGACAGACCATCCATGAGCACAGAATAGGGATCTCTTATTAAAATTTCTCTGCCAAATTTCTTTTGGATATCTTATATTTTGGTGTTTCCTGCTACGATTTGCCATTCTTAAAATAGTTGTTTAAGAAAAACCGCAAAACACCTTTTTCCATAGAAAGCATCCAGAACAGTCTTTGTCCATACCTTCAAGAATGCTCATACTGTGGGGTTATAAATCAGGGTACTACTAACTCAAGAACTCTGGAAAAACCCCACATTATGGTGAGAATGAAAAATCACAGAATGAAGAGTTTGTCAGCCACCATGCAGGACCTTCCTGAGAACGTGGGTCTGTTCCCAAACAACAGCACAGGGGCCAGCAAGATTACTTTCAGGAAAACAGCTACCCCACATGGAACACCTGACCTGCTGTTAACACTTCCACTCAACGTTCTGATAAATTCTTGAGGAAAAGGCCTTCCATTATACCCAGTGCATTTGTGTGCATCAGACACCGTGCCATTGACTGATTTGCAGAAATTAGTCTCACTGGGGAAAGCTTCTGGTGTATCATCTGTTTCAAGAGAAAGAAGATGTAGGATGTGGTGGGATGATGGAACAGTTGTGAAGATGTAGGAATCTCACTGTGAAAACTGCTGTTGACCAAGCAATGTGACAGGGAGCCATATCCAGCCTGATGGTTTTTTTTAACAGCACCCATCTAGTTTGCACACTTGATTTCATATTTCAGTTAAAAATAAAAAAGGTATCTTCTATTTTAGAGGTGGAAGAAAAGCAATTATTATCTTGCCTCGCTAAATCTACCAGTGGATATATGAAAATACTTCAGTGGGTGATAGTTCATTTGTTAAATGTGGCACAGACAGGATGGTATCCAAAGGAAATAAATTATTTCATTCTGGTAATTTTTTAATGCATTATTTGTGGGACATCTGTGTTCAGAAATCTTAATTTAAGTCAAAGGTCTGCCATTTCGGATGCTGCAAAGTAGTACCAATAACAACCAAACCAAAAAAAAAAGGCTGACAAACTTTTAGGATTCTTGTATGTTATGCAAGTTTTCAGACTAGTAATGGAAAACACTGGATTAACTCTCAGAGTAAATGGACAGAACTATTAGCTCTTATTCAAATTCGGTCAATGGATTATGATTTTCTTTCACAATTACTATCTGATTGTTTTTCTGAGACATTTTAATCTCTTTCTTTCACTTCTTAGTTTAGATCATCGGCAGCTTTATCACTCTGTTCCTGCTGATGAAATAAGAATTAACACTATCTTTGGATGCTTGATGTTAAATTAACATTTCCAATGTACTCCTGCAGGAAACACCAACAAAATATCGCAATCTGATTACCCAGCTAACTGCTTCCTTCTCATTTGTCCTTTTGACTAGTAACCAAAGCACTTTTTGGACTGTTTATCTTGTATTTCCTACAAATGAATGAGTAGCCTCAGTATTTTCTTTCCTCTTTGGTCAATAACAACGAGACACACAAAGCCCACCAGATAATCCTGTGCATTTGCCTACATCCACAAGAAAAAATCCTCCAAAAATCCTGAGAGCCATTTCCAAGCTTGTGCCTCGCAATTCTGTCCTCCCTGCAGGAAAACTTCTCCTCAATTCTACCTTCTTACAATCTTTCCACAGTTATGTATGGACACGCAGAACACACAAAAAAGAGCATTTACTTTTTAAACAGTTGCATATATAGCACCTCTGAGGTTTTTAGTTATAACCAGATGCTCTCTTCAGTCTGAAGTCCAGCCATGACAAACCCCAGTTACGGGGGAAGTGAGGGAAGGGGTTTAAGCAGCTCATCACACTGGCTATTATTATCTGGAGAATGTAAATTCCATGTTAAGAAAAGGAGTCACAAGGAAGGAACAAGCAGTGATGTAGCTGAGGGCAAGAGAAATTCAACTGCTTCCCAGCTCAGGAGGGAATATCACCTTTATCCTGTCTTGTCTGCTATGCCAGATTGGCTAATTTAGTGTTCCACTGCCCTGCTTTTAGGAGATGCAAAGGCCACACAAATTCAACATGGATTGCTGAAACAGAACATCTATTTTTTGACAAACTACTCAAAAGATCATAATTCCAAGAGGAAATTTTAAACTAAGAATGGAGTCTGTCCTGAATATTATTGCCCAAAATGTGAACTAATGACTGTATTTGGAACACAACTCTACAAAGGACATCAATTTGTCTGGCACTGATGAGAGGGAAACAAGAGCCTCAATTTCCCTTGGTAGCATCCCAAAGTGTAAATGTCCTGGTAGGTCCCGACCTCTGCAATCGAGCTCTGCAACACCTTTGAGGTGATTATCAAAGACAAATATTAGTCAGGTAATATCTGGCAAGGCAGTGGCCTGGTTTTAACATGGTACACAAAATTCAGCGTGGACATGTACCACATATTTTCTCGAGATAGCATTAAGCAAACAAAAGAATACTAAATAGAAATATTTTTGGTTTTAAGCATTTAAATTCATTGTTGGGTAATGTGATGCAGCCATGTCGTGGCACATATGCCTCAAACAAAAAGCTCAAATCCCTCAAAAAGGCAGAGGATTGCAGAGCATCCCAAATTATCATCCCATGACTCTCAGTGCAAAGTGTTATAACAGAATATGCAGTTTAGGCAGCAGAATGCTATTTTCAGCAGGCTTGATCAAAAGTCATGAAGCTTAATTTCAACATGAAACATCATCTGTCAGTTCAAAAAAGAGAATGAATGATAATCTTTGTTTAAAAAGTGCCAAGGAGTGATTCAACATTCATCAACTCCCTCCATTCTCATTAGTGAAATCTAAATATCCAATTTAGCAACCTTTCACTTTCGTTTTTAGATGATGGTGTGTTACCAAACTCATTTTATAGAGAATAATTGGTATAATACTCCCCTTCTTTCTGTGAAATCCTGAGACGTTTCATGAAATAATTTCCATTTCATCTGGAAAAATTTCCCTTCTCCAATACCTATGAATCAACCCAATTGTCTGCCTGTTTGAGAAATTACTGTCTAGTGCAAATCATCTCTTAGATGCTTTCATTACTTCTGAAGGCCTTACCTCCTGATGGATGGAGTGTAATTGAGCGCAGATGCTATTTGCCATGAATAGGCAATCCAAACTTCCAAACAATTGCACAGTGTTGAGTTCCTCCGAGTGCACAAATAAGCTTCTTATTGTTTTTAATTTTATCCACTGGGCTTGAAAATCACAGCCACATGAAAACATTACCTGAATTAGAAAAGCAGAGAAAGCACTGAATGTCCTGGAACTGCAAAGACGCAATGGTCTTGATCTTACCTGCTTTGAAAAGGTAAGAACTCCTGTAGAGTTCTTTGGGGTTTGGAATGGACCTTCTGTGAGGTACAGAAACAAGATCCACTTTGTGTACACTCAGCATGAGTTCTCTAAACAGAGACTAATTAAAATTTTGACATTTTAGAGTGGTAGTTGATATTTAAACAGAAATATTTCCAGAGATCATTGCACTTGATATTGAACAATGCAATTACTGACATCAGAAATATGTCATTTCCATTGAGTGGATTAGTGTTCTCAGAGCGATGCACAAGGCATATCAGCAGTACTAAAGAGCAAAGGAAAAACCGAACCACGTATGAAAATTCTGTAAATATCAAATACATTCAAAAGGATGACCTTTTATGGGCATCCAATAACTTAGATACTTATTCTAAGTTAATCTGAAACAGCAAGAAATCAAATTTGGAAGGAAGCAAGCCTGAGGGCAGGATTCTTCTTGGCATTTCAGAATTCAGTTTTTTCCTTCTCCTAGAGAACAGAGAGTGCTCTCTATTTAATTTGCATCCCACCAGAAATTTCCTGCGTATTTCAGTTGAGGTAGGAGCCTCAAAGAACTTACTGTTTTGATTTCCAGCTCTGCTGTTTTGAGCATTCTTATAAGGAATTACTTGTGGAAAATATGTGTTTCATTGAAGTCAGTGGATTTGTACAGATATCATACAACAATTTCACAAGTGTAGCACTCCTTGCAAGTGCATTGGTGGGATAAAGATGTGTTAAACTGACAAATTGCCTCAGAGATGTTCAGTTTCTGACACCCACACATCTTGGATCTTGCTACAAATCTTTAAAATAAATAATGTTGAAGCACTTAATTCATTAATTAATTCCTTTCTTCTAGACACTGCAGTGAGAAATCAAATAGAAAACCAGGACCTGCTAATTGGCTAATACTTGTTAAAATATGGTTACTAATCTACTTTTTTTTTTTGTCTTAACTTGAATGTGTCAGAAGAATTTCAAATGGACTATGAATACTCATCCGAGGATTACAAATTTAATTGAGCTGACCATTTGAATTTGCAATTAAAAGGCCTCTGCACAAACCCAAAGGATATTCAGAGGTTTTTTTCAAGTTTCAGGTTTCCTCCTCTGTGACCTGAGAATACAAATCCCAACACTGAGCTTCTCTTCTGTAACTTGCCCACAGAATCAGAGTCAAGCCACACTGGTACCTTATATGTGCCTCCTATAGGAAAAATCACACAGGAAAAAAAGGAAAAAGGAAATTACATAGCATGAGTAAACAATGCCTGTCTATTCAGAACAAGAATTTTTAGCTGTTTTTTGCTTTTGGTATTTCTCTTTTGAAAAGGGAAAGAAGAAAAATGTAACTGGCAAGGCTGTGTATAAATCACTGTAAAGAAGTATGGCAACATTTGGAATATATACACTTTGCAGTTTTAACGTATTCTGCGTATTTTACATACAGACAAATAACTTTTTTAAACATAATATTGGATTAAAATCTAGACAGCAAACTTCTGAAACTACCATTTTTTATCCCATTTTTTGTCCTTTAAAAAAAGGTCACATGATGAGTGAACGAAAATTAATACACAACGAAACAACAGTACTTTATCAGGTAAGAAATATAACCATGTCATTAACTCTGCTTCTGTCTCTCCCCAAACTCAACACCGGCTCTTAGATTCTACTTGAGATAATTTTTGCAACCCTTCTCCTTCTCCTTTTTCATGTGACAAACATTTGACTGTATGTGACCGTACTCTAGCTATCAGGCAGAAGTCTTGTTCCTCGGGAGACTGACAGCAAGTCACATCATTGGAAAGCAATCTGTCTGGTCAGGCAAGTATTTTCTCAGGGATTTTTTCGCAAATTCTATCAGAAGCATGCATTCAAAACTGCCTGTTAATGTAGGCAGTTATTCATGTTTGGGGAAAAAAACGACAAAACCTCCATGACTGAATGCTGCAGTATTGTGCAATAACCTCTTAACAAGGCACATTTATCATGCAACAGCTTAATATTTAGATATGGTGCTAAGCACATTTCTGCATGGACATTTTTTTCATTCCAAGTTCATCTCCAAACATCATATGTGGATTTGCACACTTTTATAAATCTGTTCGCTCTGACTTTATCCCAACTGATAACTAGGATTAAGTCATTTAAGCATGACTGGTAAGTCACAATTCAGGAGCACTGGTTCCTCCCTAATCAAAGTCACGAGGCAACAGAGATGCTTGGAGGGTTCAGGCATGTCTGGAAGTACCTTTTGTTCTTTAAAACACCCTGAAGTTAACCAGAGTGACTGCGGCCTTAGCAATCCTACTGTATCTCAGTACCAGCATTAAAGGTATATTCCTTCTGTCATTTCCAAATGTTCCTATGTGAAGTGCCAATCTTTTATTGCCACAAAATGTACACACTGCCACATTTTTTGGAAGCATGGGGATGCTGTTCAGTGGGCCACAAGCTCTTAGAGTCAGATTTTTAAAGGCACAGACACAAGTTTGAGTTTTAAGACTTCCTTAACTTCCTGTAACACTTTCTTTAGCAACAGAAGGTAAGAGCTCAGGCACCTCTTTGCATCTGTAAACAAAATTAGAAGTGCTGCAGAGGCCTTAAAGCAGAATGGTTAACAACAGCACTGTAAGCACTGAATGACTTAAGATTTGCACCCACATAGCAAGAACAGCTCAAAGGAATGAAAATACAGTAATATAACAGAATGGGCCCTGGTTCCTAATGTGTGCTTCTGTCACAGGAGAGTTAACATCTAATCAGTTAGTTAAATTAAAATGTCTCAGAATCAAATATAACTAAATGCCTCAAGCAAGGGTATTTAGCCAGAAAATGGTAAAATACACATCAAAGAATATTTCTAGCTAAAGGGTATGGATTCAAGGCCCTAAAGGTGAAAAAAAGCTCTGAGCATTTTAGGTTTCAAAGCTGAAACACACAGAGGAGCTGGTACATGCCAGATGCTAAAGGGGTGTAAGGTTGTCTCTTGCCTGTAGCAGAGGAATGATGGATGCAGGTACAGAAGCTTCTGCTACTGTGTGATTAGGCTACATGTGGAAACAATAGGTGGATGAATTGAGAAGAATTTGTAAATTCAGTACTGACTCACTGATTATGTCCTGTCTTCCTTCTGGTAAACCTGACACCCCAAAAGCAAAAATAAAAAAACTCTCTAGGAAAAGTACAAAATCACTAGGAAAATTCAATCTCAGTTCCTTACAAAGCACACACATCAAGAACTCTTGGATGTGTATTCAGCTCTTCTGAAGTAGGGCTGAGGGCATAATGTGAATGTCAGGAGTCACACCAGAAATCAGAACTGTTTATTACCTCAGAGGAAACTGATTGAGATAAGCAGTCCATAAAAAGACAGCTTGGTTTTACCTGTGCAAATTTACTGCATACTAGCAAGCTAGGTTAGAGACAAACTGAAGAAAATGGAGTACCTGTAAGGAAAGTGCTATATTATCACTAGACTGTCATTAAGCTCTGGGATTTTTTTATACAGCCATGGAAAACATCCCTATCCAGGCTGTTCCAGTGAGGATTGACAATGGTCTCAACCAGAAGTGATGTTGAGTATTTGCCATCATTATAGGTGGCACTGAGAAAACTGAAGGCAGGTAGGACTCAGTGTCGGGAAACAGTGGGTGCTGCTTTGGGACTAAAGCACAGAGTTAGGCTACAGGACCAAGGAAAAGACAAAACTTTTTTCCATGAAAGACAAGCTCATGATATCTGAATGAATCTCAATCACATGGAACATAGCTTGGCATATACAAATCTGGGAAAAGCATGAATCTTGTCTTGTTCATCCTGTGTAGCTTGCAGAGTTTTGTAGTATAATATGAAAAATAGCAAAAAATGGGTATGTTCTCACCTCTCTATCTTCTTTTCTGTCTCAAAGGCAGCAGCATGTGCTGTGAGCTCCTGGGGCGAGGGCAGGAGCAGCGGAGCAGAGCTGTGACACCAACAGGGGCTGTGGGGCACTGCAGTCATCTTTAACTCTCCGGACAAGATGAGTTATCTGCACTTCAGCCACGTGATTGTGAAAGCCACAGCTGATAAGTGTACAGAGCTGGAGAAAGCATGTGCAGTGTTAGATATGGCAGGTTTTAATCCTGGTGACTCTTTGTTCTCATGAATGCCTGAATTTTGCCACGAGATAGACTCTGCATGTCTGTATTAGCAGCAGCTGCATGTTCCAGGGGCTTAGAAGGACATAGGAAAACCTTGACAACCAACCAATCTCCAACAGAGAGCTCAGACAAATCTTTCTTAAATATGGTCTTCTGGAGGACCAGTGACAGGCCCTACCCAGACTCTAAAGCTCCCCTGAAATAAGAATGGAACAAAATATTATCAAACATCCCTGTTCCAGATCCTACATTTTTTAAGAGTGAGGTGAATAAATAGTTAAAAACAGTCTGGACAAGTCAATTCCTTTTTTAGATGCTGTCTAACTCCATGAGCTCTGTCAAGAGCAGACCTTCATCAGTTTTGAGTGAAAAGGATGACAAGAACTCATTCAGATTTAAGCTAAGATGGTGAAAGAACAGTAAAATAAGCTTTTCAAAATTAGTTTGTGTATATCATTCCAAAGAAAGAGTTAAACCAGAAGAACCTGACCTGTATCAGTTGTTTCATGAGCTATGTGCTCTCTCCAGCAGGACGTATATCATTCTGGAGGAAGCTGGACCCTTGTTATTCAAAAAGCATTACACTAGTGTTTGAACTCTAAGGAAATGTCAGGACAGGGTTGGCTTATGAAGTGACATGGAGCTCAAGAGTCCTTTACTTTTACTAATGATGTTCTGAAGGAAGTCAGGAGGATTTCAGCCTTCTGGCAACACCAAACACTAGGAGAATCTATAGAGCTGAGAGACTCGGAGAGTAAAAGGTAATGTAAAAGAAAGCAACCCTTGCCATCTGAAATTAAAAAAAAAAAAAGAAGCTTCATAAACATATTTTTGTTCATAAACTAGGAATAAGAAAGGGATCAACGGGGAGTCAGCCAGTTGCCCGATGAGATAAAGGATAGAGCTGCTTTCTTCCCTGTCTCTTGTTTCCTGTCTGTTCTGTGGAACTTTCCCTTCACCCTCTTTGTTGTATGACTAATATAAAGCTGCATGTTTCCTGCAGTAACTAAGTAGATTAGTTTCTTGTGAACAGAGCAGCTGCTTTAAAAAGGCCCTGTATCACTCCTGAAAACAGGAGTTAGGCACCTAAGTAACTTCCTAATCTCTGTTGAGAATTTCACCCTTAGCATACCACACGCTTCTCTTCCCCATCTGCAGACTGGAGATAAGAGCTTTTGAATGTGGCTGCTGCTGTCATCTTGGGAATAAGGGAGGTAAAGGGAAAAAAACACCCACAGCAACAGTGAGCACTCAAGCTGCTATAATGGCAGTGCTGCACTGATAGCATCCTCTTTCGTACACTGTGGAAAAATGTTACTGCTCATCTTATCAACTCAAGTACACTGATTCTCACCAATGCACTGCTTGACCTCCTGTGGCTTGTTTCAACCTTATGAAAACCTATATATCAAATCATACAAATTAACTGGTGCATATTCCTGCTCCTATCAGGCTTCCTGTATGCCAATGAAAATGAGAATATACTCAAATGGAAAAACAGGCAACCCTGTATTCAACAGGATCCCTTACAAGGCAGTCTAAGAGAGCTGAGGTCCAAGTTCAGTTCCCTGCTAAGCAGAGCTGATGTTGACTGCTATGTTTACCTTTCAAACTGCCTCTATCTATGCAAAGGAAAACAAAAGCAACAGGCTAAAATGTTATGCTGAACCTGAAAGTAAGAGTTACTGTCATGTGCTGAATGAAAAACGGAGTCAGTTCTAATTTGGGATAAACTACTGTAAAGGTAACATTAGAACTTATGAGCATTTTCTGATCAGTTGTGGTTACTTCAAATTATGCTGAAAGATTTCTTTTGTCTGCTGCTATCAAAAAACAGTGAAAACTGAACCTCAAGGGCTTGGAGGTCTCAATTGTGAGGTGGGCCTTGTGATCTTATGTTGATGCACAAGTAAAACATTTCATTGTGAAATCTGAAAATACGCTTGGTTTTATAGATTTCAGAGTCTATTCTTTAACCCTTAATTGTTAAAACCAAAATAATTTAAAGTGCCATTTTCTTTTAAACTAAATTTTTAATGGGCTTTGTGCAGCAAGAAAAGATAAGAGTGCCATGGTGTTTCATGTCTAACACTAGATCTACTGGATGAGAACCCCCACTGGAATGGAAGAATTTGGCATGTGTTCCTTGCTCTCAATTTCACAACACCTCAAGTAAAAGTTCTGTCCCTAAGTCCTCTAGTTGTAAAAAAGATTTTCTACATCTTCACTGTGCCAATGAGGAAACCCCTGTTTATGAGGTTTTGAATATTTATCTGAAATATAAGTGACCAGCAGATGGATGACCACATCATCCATGGCATCCCCTCAGATTTTTCCCCTTCATCCTGATTTGGAGAAGGCAACTCTGTTGCCTACACAGAACTGTCCTTATGCGTTTTTACAAGTCCCATGAGGGCACATCAAGCAGCAAACATCAAGCTGCTGATACTTCCTTAAGTGTTTGCACGCTTCTTGGCCACACCACTTGTGACAACACCAAGCCCTTCAGAGAAGCAGTGCTGCCCCATCCTAATCGATCAAATCCATAGGCAGCAAGGCTCTTGTTGCAGTGGGGATTTCTGCAACATATATAGACAGCAAGGCCCGTGGAAAGAAATAGGGACCGATTCTTGATACAAGTTTCAGAGATCTTTATTTTCCAGCCACATGGCCAGGGGACTGCCGAAGAACTGTCACAATCACGGGACAACCAGGGTCCTCCCCACCCAGGGGAACACAAAACAACCAATGGGGAATGGGATTCACCAGGGAGTAAGGAAACTCTGTAGGCCATGCCTCTACTCCAGGGTCCCCTCTCCCAGGACCCCACGCCAGGAGGGAGGAACCCCAACACTTCACCCTTTTGTTTTAACTAAAAGAGATTTAAAACTTAACATTGAAAACAACTGGATAAACATAAGATAACAATTTCAAAAGAAAACAAGCCACCGTCCTGAGTCTCTAAATGTCCAAACAGATTTTTTCTTTGGAACATCTTAGGGCTGGCAGAAGGGAGACAGGACTCTCTGAGCATGTTTTGTGGGGAAACTGAGGCAGGAGAGGGTTTCTTCCATTTGTACCTGTTGGAACTCTAAACAACAGTAGTTAATCCCCTCCCCACCTTGTCATCCCCCTCTCAGCATGGGAAAGGGATTTTTGGGAAAACAATTGGTAAAGGCATGGTATTGTGAGGGAAAGCATGAGTGAAAGAACAGATTAGGAATACACTGAGGATAATAGGATATAGGATAAAAGGGAAAGGTAGAATTGCGAAAGGGAGGCTGTATGGGTTGTTCATAATGGCAATATTGTCTGACATGACTACGATTCCCAGCCTTTCACAGAAACACCACCAGGTGCGGTAACATTTGCTGCTTGCAGGCCTTTCTTTCCTTGTATAATTTTAAACTCCACCACTTCTCCGTCTCCTAAGGTTGGGATATATTTTTTGGGATTATTCTTCATAATGGCAGTATGATGAATGAATATGTCTTCCTTGTTGTCACATCTCGTTATAAAGCCATAATTTTTTTTTGACATTATACCATTTTACTATTCCTAAAACCTTAGCTACGATAATTTTTTATTTTTTCTGTGTCACTGCTGGTTTTTTGTATCACTGTGTTCCTGCTTGCACTTTCACTTTTGCTCGCTCCTGCATTGTACCTGCTGGAGCTGCCAGGGCTGCCAGGGCTGCCCATGTCTGCACGCTCTCACCATGGAGTCTCAACTTCTCTGGGTCACATTCGGGGCCGCACGGACCAGGCTGGGCCGTGCCGCTCAGCTCCTTGCGTGCTGCCTCTGGTCACAGCTGCACTGCCACTGCCTGGCACCGTGCCCACGTCTCTGTGCAGTGGTTCCCCCACGCCCTGTGAACGACTCTGTTCCAGCGCGTGTTTCGGCTATGCGCGGCTCCGCTCCACTGCCATTGCTGCCGGCCACCACCCACACGCCGCCCCTCTCAGCCGGGCGTTCACGGGGCTTGCTCCACCGTGCACTGCGCGGGGCCAGGTGGGCACCGCCGGGTCGCACCGCTCCCGCTGCATCTCGTTCCACTGCCGATACCACAGCTCATGCTGGCCCACCCACGCGTGGGAACTGCCTCACTGCCACCCACATTGCAGTTGGCCCATGTGGCCGAGGCCACGCGGTCCCTGAGGCACGTTTCCTTTCTCAAGGACACAGCTGATATTGTTCAACAGTCTCTGTAATTAGATAATATTCATGGAAATATTCTTCCATTGGCATGTATTTTGACTCAGAAATTAACTGAGTCCAAACATTCTTCCAAAAGTCTTTGGTAAGAATCAAGTCCCAAGAAATGTAGAAAAAATTTTTAAACAACCATGCCAGGAAGTGTCTCAGTTCTTTTTGAGCTTGAATTAAGCTAAAATTTACAAATCATTGTTCAAGAATCTTTTCAAGTTTAAGATAAATGTCCCTTTGCAGCTTGGAGAGCCACGAGTCTTTCCACAGTTCGTCCATAGTTTATGGAACAGCAAAACAAAAGCAAGAAGAGAGATCCAGAGAGTTTCTTTACTCACGAATTTTTGGGGATCTTCAAAATCTTGATCATTTCACAGTCGCTGACTCCAGGGAATCGTTATGTTGCCTGCAATCGCACAATTTGTTGCAACGGGGATTTCTGCAACATGTATAGACAGCGAGGCCTGTGGAAAGAAATAGGGACCGATTCTTGATAGAAGTTTCAGAGATCTTTAGTTTCCAGCCATATGGCTGGGGGACTGCCGAAGAACTGAGCAATCAGGGGACAACCAGGGTCCTCCCCACCCAGGGGAACACAAAATAACCAATGCGGAACAGGATTAGGGTACATGTGACCAGGGAGCAGGGAGACCCCATAGGCCGTGCGTCTACTCCAGGGTCCCCTCCCCCGGACCCCACACCAGGGGGTAGGAACCCCAACAGGCTCTCAGCAGCTGGAGGGCACCATCACTCCAGCCTGAAAGACAGCAGAGGCAAAGGGATAATGCTGGGCTGATGCGCAGTTCTTAACGAGCAGAGCAAGTAGAAGTGCAGGGAGCCGCTGCAACTTGAAGCCGCAGGAGCAGAGCAGCAGCCGCACTGTTTATCCCGTTTTTAAACAAGGAGACAGTAGTTAAGATCTGATCTTTTAAGCTCAAACTTTCATGCTGAGCAAACCACAATTATCCAGAGTTAGACTTGAGGAGTTCTGGAATTTTAAAACTCAGGTGTATGAACAGCAGTGACGCAAGTCACATGCGAACAGCTCATCTGAGTGAGCATACACTTGCTACCTTCATTTCCCTACAGCTTAACATTTCCACTCCCTGAAATTCAGCGAGGAATCAGAATTTATGCTCCAGTGTCATTCCCTGGAGACAATCAGTCCAATGCTGGGTTTGGCTGAGACAAAGTTCATTTTGTTCACAGTAGGCAGTATGGGGCTTTGGAAATTATGAACAAAATCAAGCCTATCCCAGCCCAAACCAGCCCACCACAGATTAATTAAATGACATAAATATGGATGCAGGAATACCTACCTGTGAATGAGAGGAAGCACCGTTGTTTAGACAGGGTATTCCAATCTTTGACTGCGGGAGAATACAAGCGATTATTTAATCAATGCAAGGCCATATTCCATCTGTGAAGCCTCCCTGTATCCTTGTGGCAGTGAAGTTCACACAGCTGGCAAATTTTTTAAAAAAGCCATTACAAGAGGCATTTTGAAAGTTTGGGAACTCTGAACAGTATTAAAGACTAAATATTAATTATAACAAGTATCATTAAAACAACTTATAGGACTCCGAGGTACTAATGAATTTTGTTAAGAGCAATAATCAGGTTATGAATTAAACTACTGGATTATATATTAGGCAAGCTTGAGTTTGTTGAAGCTTTCTGTGTAATGAAGTTATTTTTGCCTCTTGATACAATAAATCTAATTTTACATGTTTATTATGACATCTTATTAAACTGCTTTATAGAAAGAACATTAGAGACACTTTTAGGAACTCCTCAATGTCCAAGCTAATTTAGGAAAGAACATCAAGTTCTCCTTTATAATATCATTATTTTTAAACCATTTGCTAGCAAAAAATAAATGAAAAGAAATTCAAAGGGGAAAAAAGAGAAGTGGTAGTTTATGCTTCATCTACAGTAAATTTATACATGTTCATATTCTTATTCATGTTAAGTCTTAAAACCTGAATTCTTTATTTTATATATGTATATATGCTCAAGTCCTTAAGTTTTCAATATTAGCAAATCATAAAGTAGTCATAATCACAGATTTTCCTGTTGCTTGTGTGTCTGGCAGTGCTACCCAGAGAGGCTGTTAAACTATTTTGGGATACTTTGACTTAAACTGAAATGAAAACTGTAAGTGAAAACAAGGACTGTGAACAGTGGGATCAGATGGTTTAGAAGAAGGAAGGAGAAAGGAAAAGAAACTTTCTATGTACACACTAGGTAGGGACAATACATGTGCTGCTGAAGGCAGCACTAAACAAATGAAGGCTGAAAAGCATAAAGATGTAGAGTTTTAAGACAGTAGTAAATAAACAGAATGCGACATGTTAAACTTGCATTACTTCAAGTAAAAACAAAGCAAAAATGGGAAAAAAACAACAACCAACCAACAAAACCCCTCCCCAAAAAACCAAACCCAAACATTTCCCCCCCACCAAAACCCAACACAAGTTCTATCCTCCAATTAAAAATTGTAAAAACCTAATCTCAGTGTACAATCAACACAAAAATAATGTTCCATCCTTAACGTGGTTTTCTCTATTTCCATTGATAGATTTAGCCTCCAGGTATCATATGAAATTTATCATTTCTGTTCCAACTCCAAAATAAAACAACTCTATTTTCCATGTGTCAAACAACTAACAAATTTTACCCTCACTATCCAGTTATGATTCTTTATGGTTTGTGTTGCAGAGGACAAAAACCTCTGTGCCTGCAAGGGTATAAAAAGTTCCTTGTTAAGTAAACACTATGAAATGGTCAGTCTGTTTGACAAACTCAGAATAAGCGGTATGTTTTTGCATTACAGGGATTGATTAGTCACGTAAAGTGTTTGGGGTTTTTTTAGTGTTCATCCCTTAGGAAAAAAAAGAAAAGCTCCATTTTCAGTTTTCCAATTTTCCGTAAAGAATCTTGCTGCTTGCATAAAGCAGTTTCCAGCAATTGTCATATCTGGAGCAGCAACTTTCCCTTTTTACTTTTCATTATCGGAAGCTTAATAGAAGGTAATGCATTTCTTTTTATAAGTTTAAAATTTATGGATATGAAATGTTGGGTTTACTGCTTAGAAAATGAACGCATTAAAATACAGATTAGTGGCACGTCCATAAAACTACACAATGCTGCACAAGCCCTGATATTCTTTTGTCAAATGAGCTTCAGAGCCTACCTAAAAGACTAAATGAAATCTGACCAAAAGGTTAAGTTGTTAAAAATGATGCCTATTCTACTATAAATACAATTGTATATGCAACTTTATGTTATTTGAGCATCCAAACCAGAAAAAAAACCCTGAATAAGTTTTCTAGTGGCAGAATATCTGTACTGACATGCAGAACTCAAGCCTTGGGTTGAATTTTTTTGTTTCCACTGGCTGTAACAGCAGGCAAATTTTCTTGTATCCCCTCATAGAATGTGACCTTGTATATAAAATCAAATGGTACTGAAAACAAAGTCTTCAGTGGCAGGACTTAATACTGGACTTAATACTGAAGCATTAATGATAATTGAAACCATGAAAATACCAAAGAAATTGGTGCAGTAATAAAAATCCTCATTTTTCTGTGTACTTATAAATATATTTAAACAACTGTTAGGCCATCTCAGGAAAAATAGCCCATGGAACAAAATGCTCCCCCAGCTGCTGCTGCTGCCAGTGACCTGTGGAGCTGCCAGGCACAGCAGCAAGCTGCCAGCTCCCTTTCCCTGGAGGAGAGGCAGCTCAACACTCAGAGGTGTGGGAAGCACGGCCAAACCTGCCATGTTCAGAGCTGGAATGCATCGAGATGTGCTTGGAGCTCATTCTTCCATAGCTCTGGGTCATTTCCATCCAACCCACCCCCTTAAAATGCAGTTGAGCATCTCTGCTGCACACCATGACCATATGGAAGCATCACTCTACCCCTCTCTTTTCCCAGCCTTTCTGATAGGTGAAGAAATAGCTTGACATTTGTATTTCAGCTCAGATTCTTTAAAACAGAGAGAGTTATTGTGGACAGCTGCTGAAAACAAAGGTTGATCCTTCCTCACTGACATTAGTCCTGGCAAACTCTCTGCACCAAAGATGAACCACAGACAAGAACCAGCCATCAGACCTGATCAATACACTTTAATTCCCCTCCCCCTTCCTAGGGAGGAGTCACCAGCACTCACAAACTTCACGAGGTGCATTCTTTATCCTGAAAGTCTATTATGAGCATTTTTTTGCATTTATAAAGCATTTTGCAAGGCACAAAACTATAAAGTAAATACCTCGGAGAAGCCTCAGGAAAACCAACCTCCACAATTTCTCCGATATACCCCTCGAAATGAACTTTGGACATTTCCAACATCTCTTTTCAGAATCCCTAGCCTGCCCTGGCAATACAATGGCAAGAGGACATTACCCTAAAATATTCTCCTAAGGAGCAGGAAAAACTAATGTGTTTCAAGTGACAATCAACAGAGCTGCAGAGCTCCCTGTTGTTTGTCATTTCTAGTCAGATCCTTGAGGGGTTTTTTTCCGTACGATTTGATTTATTCATTCTATTTCTGTGTGTCATGTTTCTACAAGCCTCATTACACGGCTATGGAGAAAATATTGCAGACGAATTTTTGTTATCTGAAAAATGACAATGCCTCCCATACTAAATGGTTCAAGGTTTGTTAGGTAGGGAAGTCATTATGTAAAAAGAACTCTTTTGCAAGAAACTCCAGCTTTTTGACGCCAGGCTCTTGAACTCCTACAGCTAATGAAGGATTCTACGTAATGATATCGAGTCTGCACATTCTTTTGGTAAAATATAAATAAGCAAGAAAAGGACATGTAAGGAAATTTTCCTTGAAATAGAATGCATGAAAGTATTGAATTATTTGACCTTTGAATTTCTTATATTTTTTTCTTCCTCAAAGGATTTCCTTAAAATTAAATCTTTAATGTTTATGGAAGTAAGGATGATTACAGTTTTATAATCCAGAGTGTTCTTGTGTATCTGGTTTTGAAGTGCTTCTGAAGCCCACACCCAAGGTAAAGTTTATGCTCTAGGACTTAAATGTCCACGTGTTATTACATAGGTGCATTCTCAGATTCCTGCAGCCAGTCTTTGAGTCTGAGGAAATGAATAAAATTAATTTCTACTTTTGACTAGTTCTGAACTGCAAGCTGAGCATACAAAGCACCACACATATCGATTTGCAGTCACACAGGCACAGAGATCTTCTTCTATCCCTGCTATGCCAGTGCACATGCAAACACACATGAGTACCCGCCTTAACTCATGGCTAAATCAAGCCTGTTAACTATTGGCCATTTTAAGCCAAATCCTACTTTGGCTTTATATGTAACAGAAACAGATTAAAATTTTCTTTCCAGGAGCAAAACTAGAAAAACCTCTGAAACTTACAAATGTGCTTCACTGCTGACCCTCGAGCCTGAGTCATCAGTACTGAGGGAGAAGGAGGACTGAGTCCTGCTTTTGCTTTTTCTTCCATGTTATACTTGCTGGTTATTTGGAGAAGTCATGGATATTTTGAGGTCTACTTAGCTTTATTTATCCCTTCTTGTATTAACAGAGACAAGTGTTCTAGTTCAATAAATGTGCATGTGGAAGAAGTTTATCTGAGGACTCCATACATTATTCTGTTACACATGTACATACCAGTTTCATTAGAACTTACATTCATACTGAAACAAGCTATTGCTAGTTTTATTCTGCCTTTGCTTAGTGAGTAGATGTTCTACTAAAATGTTCTTTTTTCCCCATTCTGCAGATATGACCTTGGTTGTGTTTAATGACTGAGTTCTTGCAGGTTAAGAAAAGTCTTTCATTTCAAAATACCATGTGAAATCTCCTTACCTACAAGGAGAAAATGTTCTATATTCCTGTACCATAAAAATAACTTCACATCTGTGCTCTGTAAAGCATTAGCAGAGCAGAAGTTAGTCAAAATCCTGTATTCAGTGCTCCCCTCAACCTTTCTGAATCAGAGAGAATGAAAGAGAGAAATACCCAGAAAGGCAAACCAGTACATCAGAAATCTGTCCTAGAAATCTGTCACCAGGACTGCAGGCTTTGCTACAAACAGCACAGCAGTCAGCAGTGCGGGCAGCCAAAAGAGCAAGCAAGGTCACTCAAGAAGCTGCCACCACAGACCTAAAAGCTGCTAGAAAAAGATAGGAATTGCAGCAAGCACATTTGAATAACACAGAGGTCACGATGTACACTGCTGCCAAGCACCAGGGCTGCCACTCCATCAGGGCTTAGCTTCTACTAATTCACTACCCAAGGAGTTCAAGAGATTGGTGCATTTGCTTCTTTGTAGATGGAACAGAAGCTGCTCATTCATCTGAATGTGGAAAAGCTGAGTTTTCTTTTACATTGTTACAGGTGGCCAGCAGGCCATGAGCTTACCCACCACAGTAAAAAAACCAAAACAGTTATTTCTGATGTCATCTTTATCTTATTCATAAAAGCAGTGCCTCCTTTGGGAGTGACTTGTATCTGGACTTGTGAGAAAGTGAACAAATGGATCCCCAAGAGAGAAGTAGCAGAACGTGAGACACGGTGACAAAGTTCTTTGTTTTCAGTCCTGTCCATATTCTGCAGACAAGAGTAAAGGCCATGTATATGAGGTGCTTTTCTTCCATGGCACAAATCCAGCAGTACCAAGAGAACTGGGAACTCTTCCAGTCACAAGAGATGAATGTAAGCAATTCAACAGGTGTGCTTCCTGAAGAAATGCATATCTCCCCGTTTTGCTTAGAGAATCTTAAAATCACATGGAACTCCATCAACAAAGACCTCCTGCTGATTATTGATGTTGTACAGAGAACATCAGTTCATCAGTGGCTTATCCATTTTCGATGCCTTATTAGATGTTTGAGAGTGGAGCTGTAATTAACGTGGTAAAAATATGAGTTTATTGGATAAAAGAGCTGATTTGAAAGCCCTATATGATTGTTTCTACTGAGGCAGTAATTGTGGTCATTACTCCCTTTTCGTGTAGAATCTTAAATTCTCTTCCTTACTTGGAAATTGCTTTTCCTGGAATTCATTCAGATACCAGGTCCTTACCTACCTATGAGAACAGAGTAACTGAACAGAGCATCAGTCGTGAGACCACATTAACTAAAGAAGAAGATACTTCTAAGCTCTAAGTTGGTAGATGAGAGCTGTCTGCTGCGTGATGAACACATTTTTTTTCCTGAACAGATGATAATGCCAGAAGTCTTTATAATTTTATTTTTTCTTTAATGTTCAAATGATGTTGGAGTCATCATTGGAGAGAGAAGATCAGAAAAATGGACAAAAGCTGCAACAAAAACTGATTTCAATACTGAGGCTCATGACCATCACACTTTCAATCAGTCTTTTCATGACCACTAATAATCAAGTACTAATTATCTAGATTTCTTGTTAATGATACAGGAATGCAATGGTTTAGTCAGATATTACTTGAGACATTTGCTTGCTTTTCTTTCTCAGTTATTGACAGAGACACTGAGCTTACAGCTGCTGATAAACCAGTTTCTGTCAATTTGAATTAATCAAATTTTCACACAGATAACTGAAGGCTTCCATACCACAAGGCTGATCAAAAGCAGAATTTCCAAACCAGAAAATGAGATTATTTTAATTTCTATAATTCCAGTGAATAATTGCAATCATGCAGCTTTTGTTTTATTTTGATATTTTATTCTGATATTAATGTTGTATTTTCTCTATTTACCAAGCCTGCATATTTCCTTCAATCAGTATATCCAGTTTAATATACTAATATTATATTACCTCCATATACTTCAATTAATTGACACAGTTTTATTTTGCTGTTACTGACATTTATTCAGTGTAAGAGGTGCGTTTCAGAAAGACTTGGTTACAAATGTAACATCATGGTTTTAGTCTAGAGATACAATAAAAAAGAGCCAGTAAGAAACTGATTTTTTTTTCATTTTTATGCATTTTTCCCCTAAACTCAGAACCTGAAAAAAAATTAAAATACCTTTCATTCATAGCATTAAAAAAAAAATCTTATATTTCTTATGCCACCCTTAAGAGATCATTTTTGCTTCTCAGTTTGTATCTACTTCGAAGTGCTTTCTGTCTGACAAGTATTTCAGACAAGTTTAGCTACTGATTTCTGATCTTGCAATCTGAAATACTTAATTCAAACACTCACAAAGGTCTGTCTGCAAAGAAGAAAGAATCACTGGAACTACAAGACCAGGGATTAAAATTTTATAGGGTTTAGATACATTTTCAGATACTGGCCTACCAAGTGGTATTGGCATAACAAATGGTTTAGCAGTTCTGAGATGCAATTTCTTTGCAGCAGACCTAGAAGATGAACCTATTTTCATAAGCTGTAGCAGTTGAGCTGATATGGGGGATACCTTCTTGAGTAGCAATATCAAATCAGGATACAACTGGAAAACTACTGTGCCTTATTTTTATCTCAAAATATCACACTGTATAGCTCACTACTTGAGAAGTAGCTTGGAAACTTTTTTCTGCCTCTGAAAAAGTGATGTCCCTTACTATTTCCTTACACTTCCCATTCCTTTAAGCTAAAGACTGAAGAGGAAGATGATCTACTAAAGACAAGTAAATTGGGCCTTTAGCATTTAGTGCTATTATTTTTCTTGACATGCATTATAAAATCCTACAAGTGATTTTATTGCACCCATTCCATTACATCCTGCATGAATTTCGAAGCCTAATTTTGACACTAAACCAGAATAGAATGCACGCCAACTGGCAGAAATAACACATTGGTTTCATGTAAAAGCTTTGTTCAGATATTCCTTTACTGTATGAGTAGATGTGTTCACTGGTATGATCTAGACGATGCTAGTATGGTCATATATTTCATCGCTTACTAGAAGGATGAGTAAGCCTAATAATGAAATATGCAGGATATTGTGCATGATGCACATCTAGGGCTCCTGGAAATTCTTCCCAGTGACAAAGAGAGCCATGGTCTCACCTGTGTGTGACAGGTAGGACAGTGCCAACAGGATGGTGGCTGATGGGCAGCAGTAACTGACCTATCGACCCCAATGGTTGTACAGCTACACAAAATCAGGATCTGCTTCTTCAAGGAGCCCAAAAGTATAATCCAAAAGAAATAGCAACACAAGTGCTCCGTAGAATGATCTTGAAGTTTTGTCATTCATTCGATGTGCAGAAAGTATCAGATGCCCATTTAAGGTTGATTGTCATCACCTATCTTTATATGTTAATTTTTAAATAATGATTTGAGCACATTGAGTGTTGCCCTCAGGAGAAAGGAGGCTCAGGAACACAGTAAAGTCAAGACCAGTGATAAAAAATTACTGGGTGCTATGACAAGGCTGTCTGACGGTCTCTGCTTGTCTCAGAAGAAAGTGATGCTACTCCAGAATGCATCAGAAAATGAGCAAAGAATATAAAACCAACATTATCGTGCTAACTGGTGTTAAATCCAGGGAAACTCATGGTAGAGAGCTGAGCTCCTCTCTTGACAAAAGCTCTTGTACAGCTTTTGCTCCCCACGATAAGAAAGGGCAAAGATACTGGTAATTTCCTTGATTCAGCACAATAACTTTCCCATTTCCTCATTTCATCTTAGTAACAGATTCTCTTTTTCCCCACCAGAGCCATTATCTCCCTTCAGCAGAGATAAAAACATATAGCAAGCAAGTGTATACAGAGTAGCAGTACACCAGACAGGGTCTGAAGTGGAACAAATAAAAAAGATGCTTTCAGAACTTAGCTGATTTAAGAGACACACGGTATGAAGAAAAGGCTTCAAAAGATAGGGGTTTGCTTTTGAAAAACATCTCACATCTCTGTGTTAGAGAACCAGGTCTGGTGAATTTCAATCTCTTAAAGATCCAAACACCATAATTTATCACAAGAAAGTTTGGGGTTTTTTTTCCTTCTTAACACAGCATCAATCATAATTCAAATGGAACGATTCAATTTTTTCTATTGTCAGTTTGCCAGGTTGGCTTAGAGATTTAGCTTAGTTTTCAAATTAATTATTTCTGTAGCAGAGGTGAATGAATAAGAAGGAAATAATATCTTTTTGTAGCTTATAATTAAAAAAAAATTTGCAGCTTAGCTTTGGCCATTTTAAATTTTGCATCTGTAGCTATAGCTGGGATAAGAAACAGTGAGGAGATGTTAAACTATTGCAAAAATTCTTAGTTCAAGCAGTTAGGAATCTGATTCCATCATTTTTCTCATTCATTTGTGCATATTTCATAGAATGATTTAATAGGAATGAGGCTTAGGTAATAAATAAACTTTGGATGTTCACCTGAAAGGCACCAGTTAACCTTCTGTAACATAGCACATTGATGTCCTGATCCAAGAGACCAATTGGGAAAGCATTTTGGCTACCATATTTTTTCCATACATAACTTGCACATTACTTGTTAAAAACCTGTGATTCAGCAGCAAGAGATTGTACTGACAAGCAATAGGAAAAAGAATCTCACCTGAGTTCTCTCTCTCTCCCAGGAACAGCCAGCCCTCTCCCCAGCAGGATTCTCACAGCCTCAGACTCTCCCCTCTGCCAGCATGGATTTTAAGCAAGAACATGAGGCTATGGGTTATCTGGAGATGTAGTTTCAAATTTCAGGAGTGAAGGATTCAAGTTGTTTACAAGACATTGCTGCAAATAAAAAGAGCAACCCTGAATTGTAGCGTGTACATTAGAGGCATTATTTTCTCTTAAATTTTTAAAATGTCCTATTTCAGACAAGACCACCCCCAAATATGAATGAGTTCATACAATATTTTTTTATACTCTCTTACCTGACCAGCACAAATTGAATAAACCAAATTTCTGTTCCACTTTCAGTCAATCTACAATTACTCTAACATAAGCAAAACTACCACATGAATATTTTTGAGCCTATGCATGCTGTTAATCTTGAATCAAACTAGAAGGTTGTCAGACTACTTCATTCTGTGTTTTATTCCTTCTAGGTCATATTCAGAAACAAGAATTGTCTTTCAAACAAATGGCAGAAGCTGTACTGTGCATAGATAAGATGATCTGGGGAGCTGTATTTATGGTCATTTTTCAATATTTTGAAGGTAGAAATGTGCTTTAACTACTATATATTTTCTTTTCAGGCTGTGCATATTTTAAAAGACCTGTAAAAGAAGATTACACAAAATGAAAAGAACTTTTCAGAAGAAGTCAACATTAAACTGTCCTCAGATTTTTTTAAAAATGAGAGTTTAACCATCCTCTTCAGTAAAACACACCATAAATAACCCAATAACATAAATTAGCCATGTAAGTCACGTGATTTAGCCCCTAAGTCTAAGTACTGTTCTTGCAATTTTAGAGAGTTGAGCAACAAAGACACTAAGGCCAAAATGGAACACAATAATGAAATATAACATGTATGAACAAAAATAGTTGTTTCAAAACTCATTTTAGCAGTTGAAGGGAAAATAAGTCACAGATTTCTGCATGCCTTTGGCACTTCTGAAAACAACTTTAGATTTCTTTTCAGCCATTTCTTCAGTATTATCAAAAACATCTGTGACAACTAAAGGCTACTCCACATGCTTAGATCTAGTTGTAATGGCAACACAACTGCAGGCAGATGCAGAAACCAAACTCTGCCCCTGGATTTTAAGAAAAGATTGGTGTGTAATTTTTATTGCACCAACACTTTATCCATTCTGTATGGAAAACATGTCAAACTGGGCCCTGAGGGGTCAAAAAGTTTATCCCCAGTTCTCAAAGAATCTGAATGATGTGAATCACTTCCTCAGGGTTTTGTGTTTGTCTTTAGAGGATGCTTCACCACACGCATGTGTTTATAGTTCCCTAGTTTTACAAACTTGCTTATTCTAGTGGAACATCAGGGAAAACAGCAGTTTAGTTTAACATCTCTGTTTATCACAGACTTAGCTGTGTTACAAGACCTTTCCAATTTCAAACTGAGTGAAACAAATAAAACATAGGTGCCAGGTTCATTAGCATTTAATGAATAACAAATTAACTTGCCTCTGCTAGTAATCTGAACTTGTCTTACTCCTGAGTTTTTCAATTATGTTATCTTCTTTCATGCAAATTAAAGGACTACACAAGCACAATTAGATGTGGCAGCTACAAACAACCGGAAAAGAGCTCAACAAAATAAATTACAAAATTTATTTTTTATTCCAGCGGAGCATGTATCAATTCAGATAACTGGCACCTCTCCTCAGCTTTTATCTATTGCAACCCAGAGAGGAAATAGGCATTAAGTTTGTGTTTCTGTGTGAAAATAAGCTAGGACTTGTTCCTCCCCTCTTGCATTCCCTCTGCTTTCCTACTGCTTATGAATTCAGTTTCTTACTATTAAACTGATGCATAGCCTAGTTCCTCTGTTTGACCCAGATCTACTAGCTAGCATCCATAACTATACATCCCTTTGCTGATCTTAATGAATTCTCTTTTTATGACATTATTTGTCTAAAGATATTCAACATTTTTCTTGAATTTCAGTTATGTTTGCCTTTAGCATCTCAAGCTCCTGCTCTTTTCCCTCAGCAGCCAGCTACAGGGGAGCAGAAAGCTACACCATGGGGAAGCTTTAAACTTAGATTCTTTTCCATCACAAAAATAATTTAATTGCATTTCTCTCTAAAACCTTGTCCTATCTGTTCAGAGGCGTACTGTTGCATAATTTTAGCTGTCATTTTTGAATGATGTTTTAATTATAAAAGTCATGTTCCAAAATGTTTCCTTGTTCTTAAGAAACTAGTGACTATTCTTTATATTTAACTCCCTCTAATACAAGAAGAGAACAAAATGTCTTGAATTAACAATAAGCATTGCTTCAAAACAACAGTCCTTAACCATTTTAATAATAAAATGCTCATTTAGATTTAATAGCAAAGTTTTGCAAAAAAATTAAAGTAATTTCATCAAAATTCACTGCTTTGCAAGGGGAGGTAAAGCATTTGAGTCTCCACTGTTGAATTATGCTGCTCATAGATGGTGTTGTTTGGCACCTCTGAAAAGTAGAGCATCCAATAACCTGAACCATTAAACACACTAAGGAGCCACATATTGAACTGATGCTTCTTTTTGTCTTCGTATTCCTTTCTTAGACAATTCTGCCTACAGAGCTCATGAAAATTCTGTGGTGCAAGGTTAACCTGACAATATTTAGCAGCTGGCGCCTACAGAGACAAAGCGTATATACAGCCAGAGGAGAACAGTCCAGTGGAAGCTCTGAAAAACACACCATGGACCTGCTCCCCAGCCACAGTTTTACTCCACAAAGCTCAGCTGTTGCACCCCATGACTAATGAAGGCACAGCTGATAAAACATTCTACCTGAGCAGAAAATGGGAGATCATAAAATATGTTTGTAAGAACAAGGTAGAATAATTCACAGGCCACAGTGTGGGTGACACAGTTTGAAAACAAAACAATGGCTGTAAAGTTTCTGGCATACAGGAGGATCAAAAAGTTGATCCTTGACAGTTCCATGTTGTGGTAACACAGTATACCTCTCCCTTGGGGTTAAAAATTAGAATAATCTATCCAACAGGAGCAGACCCAAGAAACTACCCTCCATATGCCACCTATTTCAGTCTAGTAAACTTTGTCTTAAAAAGGTTGCAAAAATTATGCCCAGATACCCGAAAAATCACTTGGGTTCTTACCATATTCTCTCAAGGACACTGGTGATTATTTCTATGCTCTTCTGATAATGAGTTCTGCAGAGAAGGTGACCATATGTCCAGCAGGTCTTTATAATTTTAGGGGATTAATTAGACTTCCACAGCCAAATAACTTCAGAAGCAAAAATCAAGATATTTGGTATCTGGAGTTCAACTGTTTAATAACAAGGCAGTGCTGATATATATAGGCCACAGATGAAATTAATGTCTCAGAGAATACAACTGGCCCTTTCCTGCAGCCTAGAAAGCAAGCAAAATTAATAAATTTCTTTTATAAGTACCTGGAATATGTTGTAGGTAGGCCAATGACAGACTCTGAGAGAGCAAGGAAAGCAGGTTGATTCAACGTGGAATTAATCTTTAAAAGAAGGGGATATGGAAGCCTTTTCCTTTCCAGGCACCACTTGTCAGCAGCAGTCATTGGTATAACCAGGGGTAACCAGACCATAAAGAAGCTGTGACTTCTTTGGGGAAGCATTTTTTCAGACAATCTCCTCAGCAGTTTATGTCTGCCTTGTACTTAAATACACATTTCGGGCAGTGCTACATCCGTTATAATTTCTAAGCCAGTATAGAAAGTGATTTCACAGCAGGAAGAAAACTGTAGAATCTGCAATCCAGTGCAGCAGCACATTGAGCTGTTGGTTTGTTTTTCGGGTTTTTTTTTTCCCTGTAATATCTCATTTCCTTTCATGCTCTAAGGTTCAACAAGAACAGATGTGAGATGTTGTGATCACTGCTTTTTCTGTGAGGAGAATAGTTTGATGGTTCTGTATCGCAGGCAACAGCTTCCCACGCTTATTTCTCTGATCTTATCAAGGTTGCAAACTATCTAAGCAAAAATAAAAAAGAAGGCATTTTGATGTTTACAGCCTTCTTCACAGTTTTTTGTTTTACACTGATTAGCAAAAGCAGCAAGTTTTTATCTTGATTTTTAAGTGTAAATTGCAGCATTGGTAGCATAGGAAACCATGGGCAGAGAAGGAAGCTTTTGGACTTTTTAATATTAATAAAGAAGCCTGCAAAAATTTGGAGACACACAGCAGGTAAAAGATTGAAAGTACATTTCATATAAGGACAATAACAAACCCCCTCCAAAACGAAGAGAATAAACTAAGACAAAGCATAGAGTGTGGGGGTGTGTGTGTGTGTGTGTGGGTGAGTGGGTGTGAAGGGGGGTGCCTTTTAACCTGAGAATGCAAGGAATCTCTGAAAAGGGAGCACAGAAGCATGCCACAGAACCAGTCAGCATGGTCCATATCAGTTGTGCTGTTTACTGGGTTCCAGAGAGTGAGCACCAGCTCTAAGAACATTCACCCACGTTTATTAGGAGTTACACATGTCCTAGTCCACCTTCAGAGACTGGATGAGACTTATGGTTTAGTGTATTAACATCTCTGGCACTGCCAGCTTCCACAGGCAGTACCCACCACCTTAAAAATGTGCTCATAACAATATTATTTTGAATATGGACCCCTTGCATTGTGTCTCATTTTATGTGGAACAGCACAAAATCTCAAATCTAGACTTGCATGTTGCATGCCAACTTAAAAATCCATTTAATTGAACTTTGGATATATATGGCTGCAAACGAGCTGTGCACTCACTGAGAGCCCAATGAAGGTAAATTTCGGTGTCCACTGAGGGCAGAAACAAAGATTTCATTGACTGTAACTGTGCAGAAAACATCAAATCTGGGAGTGCAAGGTTACTCCTCAGTGCCTCCTTTCAGAGCTGAATTGAGCCAGTGACAGTCAGGCTAATACAAACTACAAGAGCAGAATACCCTTGGACTTTTTGCCCTCTTCCTACTGATGGTTTGTATCACATGTACCTGATAATGGCTCTGCTCACTCCAAAGCTGTTATCCTGATAGCTGCATAAAGGAATCACATGACTGTCTGCTTGATTTTTAAATATATTTGTCATTCTCAATAATCAGAACAAAATTATGAATTATAAAATGTTTCTAACAGCATATTTCAGTTTCAATTTAGTTGATCATGTTGATTTAGTTTTAAGTCAGCGCAATTGAAGTTACATTTCAGATTTCCTCTCAGTGACTAAAGTCACACTATTTCTGCTCTGATTGCCCATCCCTATTCTCTACCACGGCTCTACGCTTTTAGCACATTCTTTTTCTTGTGTCACATTGATTTACAGCTTACTTTGGGAAATGCTCACACTTCAACCTTTTGATTAAATTATGGGGTCAATTCAGATATATTCCTCACCTAGAAATTCTCTTGGCTTCAGCAGGAATTTGCATGTGCAAGGGATGCAAAAGTACACCACATTCATAACCAAAACAAAGAAAAATATCACAGCTCTTTTACTGGGCACTTCCCTGATTTTCCATTACCTGATTACCATTCCAATAGAATAAGTTGATGGAAATTATTATTTTTTACCAGTTCACCTAAGTTCTATTAAGTGCAATCTTGCATATTTGAATAGTTTCATTAACTATTTTGGGAAATATCATGCAAATACATTTGTTTCTTGGGAAGTATTATCTTGGGATTATCTTTCCTGTTTTACTGTTTTGTACAACTGTTTAGAATTATTATGCATTTCATTTCACTTTTCAATTCATGTTATCTCTTGGTTCTTTCTGTGCTCTTTTAAGAAACATTTATTTACTTCTGTACTTTTGACTTTTGTATACATTGAAATAGGTTTGTATGTACATTCCTGGTGGACTTTTGGCCTTCATCACTTAGCCTTGATTTTGATGGAGCTTAGTTTTCCTTGGAGACAGATAATATGCAGTCATTCAGCCAACAATCAGTAAGAGAATTAATGGCAAGAATAACTAAAAACTTGCATGAAAATAAATGGAATAATTGACCTCTTATAGGTACACTTTAGTTTTGCTTTCCCTGGCATTTTTCTGGTTAGAAATCTCTCCTTGTCACCTGCACTCTATAGAGATTTTACATTTGTGTGAGCAGATATGGATATTTGTGCATGCAAGGGGGAAAACTGGGAATATATTGGTCTCTGCATCCATATTATCCAGCCAGCACGGCCAACAGCTACAGTACAACATTTCACAGAGGTTTTGGCTGTTGCTATGAAGTCTGTACATATGTGGGAACGGAGAGGGAATGGTGAGGGTCAAGCTACAACAAATTCTTCTCAAATACAACCCAATTTCCTTCAATGATGTCTGGAAGGGCAGGCTTACCAAATAATTTTCTCCACCAAGGGATTACATCAGTTTGGGGGATAACAGCACATACAGAACGTTAAAGGTCAGGAAACGACTTAAGAACTCATTTTAAAAAATAATTTAAAACCAATATTAACTATCAGATATAGATAAAGTACTACTCCTAAAAGTCATGTGTTTTTCAGATTTTCTGCATACCAAAAGCAATTTTTTGGATATTGAAAGCACTGTATCCAAAGAGACACTGGCAGTTTGTCTCCATTCCTTATACTGAGAAAGATTTTAAAATTCAGTTGGCTATGATGACCATCATTCTGATGAGCAGAATTCAGCTTTGAGGTAGAAATTCCACAAATATTTATGCAACTTACCTGTTTTCTTCTTTTATTTCATCTTTCTATAAAGAATTTAATTCTATTTTCTATTTTTCTACACAATTTCATTGAAAATGCTCTATGATATATGAGCAAAAGCCTCAGAAACAGACACAGAGATTTTAATCACAAAACCTTAAGAATTATTCCTAAAAAAACATTCCGAAACAGCGTGGTATTTTTTTATTTAAAAAAACCCAACAAACAGTAAAGCCTATTACCTTCCTCTCCTTTCTTTCATTCATTGTACTAGGTGGAGTAGCTCACTCAGTGAATTAAGAAAGTGTAAAGTTCAGATGGGAAAAGACCGGACTCAGCTTCTTAGTATGATTTGGAAGTTTGTGGTTTGATGAACAAAGTAGTACCACACACCACAGTCCAACCCTCCAAATTGCTCAGTGCTCATTTTGAAGATGTTTGTTCTTTTCTTCCAATTGTTTCAAAATTTATTTCCTTATTCATTCCATACTGATGAAAGGCTCTGCAAAGCAACAGCAGTAAAATGCTTCTAAAACACTCACAGGGTTTTATACATAAACGGCCGGAAAATGAGCTAAATGGAGAACTCTGCAGAGACTGAAATTTTAAAGTGACAACTGATGCAGTTCAGGGAAAACAGGAAAGTAGCCATGAATAATGGAATTAGATGAGATACAGTCAAACCTCTCATTCCACTTCTATCTTTAAATCACTAAAATTATTTCTAGCAGTAATAGTATAGGAAGTCATATGCTGTTTCAGCAATCCATTCATATTTAATTAAACTTATAAAGTATAAGTCCCAAGTTATCATTTTTGCCTTTTTGATTCATGCTATGGTTCGTTTATTTTAATGCCTTTGGGAGTTTTGCCAGTTAATAATGGAAGAGGTCATTTTGTAATGAATTGCTTCTTGCTTTTCCATCCTATGGATGTATTTATTTCGTTCACAGTGAAGGGAATTTTCGAATTTCAGAAGGGCTACCAGTAGGCAGAGCCAATGCCAGCTCTGGGTTGTAGCCGACAATGAGGCTCAGAACTCATAATTTCAAACACAGGGGGACAGTTTTCAAATCTGTGGATTTGGGTGTCTGTGTGCTGATCTTTGATTTGTTTGCTAAAATGTGCTTCTGCAACTGATGTGCCATAACCTATCAACATCTGCAGGGAAGTTCTCGCTAGCAAGGCACCATCCCCGTAGGATCTGCAGTCAGCAAGTGAAGCTCACTCATGCTCTCTGTTCATAAGATATATTTTTCCCCCCTGGGGGTTTCTAAAACAATGCATTTCTAAACCAATACCCTTAATAGAAAGATGCGGCAAAAGTAATGTTTTCCTTGGTTTTTTCCCAGACAAACTAAATCAGTGTTCATCAGAATAAATACTGGGCTACCAAAAAAACACCTCACAGACATTTTTTCAAGGACAAAATAGAGGAGGGAGAGGAGGAAAGAGCCACTATTTTTATTGACTACATAATGCCTTCTGATAGGAGCAGATATGTTGGGAGAAATTCTATAAATACATTCAACACCTAGAAGATAACATGGGCCACCTGGTTTCCCACATATAAGAAAGAGGGCCCACACTAAGTTTATTTTATCAGCCAAATCAGAACTTCCTGCTGTGCTTCCTGTTACTATAAAATAGGATTTATATCGCCAAGTAATGTGTCTACTAGATACATTTCCTCAGCAATATCAATAAAACCACAGCTTTCACTGCATTCCAGAGAGGCTTCTGATTGTGCTTACTGGGCATTTCTCATTTCCATCTTTGGACATCCGTGCTTCAACATCTGATTGTAACATACCAGTAAGGAATATTGAAAAATTCATCTTAACACTTCTCACTTGGCAATAAATGTGAATAAAATGATACAATGTAGAAATTCTTATATTTGGAAGACCTGAGGATAAATTGTCTTTCCCTGGATTCTACTCTGTGTTATTCAGGAGTTCTCATACCTGATGATTGTTTTCCTAAGGCTTTCAGTTAAAACTGATATTCTGCCTTATTGGCATTTAAATAATAAAAAGGAAAAATTGTTTAGACACATTAAGCCTACGTTTTCCTTTCACCAAAACTTCCAGAAACACTAAATATTAGAAAATAATCCAGCAGCAAAGTGCACATATGGAACCATCACTGGTGCCTACCCATGCTTCACTTTTCCTTTAATGACATATCTATAAAACTATTCATTAAATTTTTTTTTATTTTCCTACTTTCTATCAAGCAAAATGACTTTTGAATGTCTTTCCATCTCCAACAGACACACTGGGATCTCCTAAACCTGAACCTTTGATTTGGACAAAACATTTTTACCTCTGCCAGCGGCATTTGAACCACAGCCACCATCAGTCGTGTCCTATGGTACCAACATGAGGAACAGCAAAAGGCTTGGGGAAGCTGACAAGAGACAATTGCTGAAGAAGATAATTATACAGACGGCTGTATAGGGATTTCTTCAAGGAAGAGATCAGATATTCTCCATGCTCCATGGTGGGCTTACACACAATTACGTGCATATCCACTGGCACACGTTGTGGAGCCTAGAAAAGGAATGACACCACCAGAGAGCTCTGACAGCTGAGGAGATCCATGAGATCCTAATGCTTTGTATTTTCAAACAGATAACACGTGCAGCCAATACAAAGACTTGAAGAACCTTTAAATCCCTCTAAGATACCAGGCTCCTGTCTTTTCACAATCACAGCATCCATGTAAATGCCTTGTGCACAATCCATGGGCATACACAAACACCAACAGCGCGGCGCCAACCCCCAGCATGGCTTTGAGTGTTACAGACCAATTCAAAGGCAGTTCTCACTCCAGCTTTGCAACCCATGGCCTTTGGCTCCTTTTAGAGGTGAACTTCAGGATTTATCTAACATACTGCTGGAACAGTCACAGACAATCTAACTTTTTTTGAATATATTAGTCTATGCTGCTGCTGTAAAGGCTCCAAATTAAATTCTCCGCAGGGATTTGCCATACTAAAATGTACAAGGGATTTTTTTTTTCCTAGCAACAGTGACTACAATAATGACTGTTGAATTTGGTTTTGATAATGACAGATGTTACAAAGACCAAATGGGAATGCTTAATGAGATTTTGGGTGCCATATCCCAGTTTCATATACTTAACATATTTTGAAATTTGTTAGCAATAAAACTATTTTTTGCAACATAAAATACAGCTTTTCTTTTTATATTAAATAAATTTTCTGTGTGACATCAGATTCTGTCTATAAGTTGCTCCAATTCAGAGTCTTTTACTTGAAGCATTGCTAAAAATTCTTTAACTTCTTGTGGTGATATATAATCCTAGTACATGGAGAAGCAGATGAATATAAGATCAGAAGAAGGGAATTTATACAAATCCCTGGCTAGGTACAATTTGTTCTCTCTCTGCTATTTTATGTGTGGTTATAGAAATGTGGTTGAATAAAATGACAACGCATTCTATTTTGATACAATGATGGATAAAAACACTTTTTTTTTTTTAACTTAAAAGTGCAATTTCCTCTTTTGAAAAAGTGAAACACCTACATGGTGTAGGAAGAGAGATTACAAAGTTCCAAAAAGAAGAATACTGAACAGATGGAATAAAATAATCAAATAAATAATTAAGTAATGTTGTACTCTGATTAGAAATATAGCAATAGAGATATGACTACCAAGGCTATTTATTTTTTTAATAGTTGAATTGTTTTAAAAACCTGTTCCTTACCTTCTACCCCTCCTCGCCCATTTCCATCTCTTTTACTAGAATTAAAATACTCTGATTTATAAGGAATTTAAGAAACTCTGTTCATGTAATAGATTTTGGAAGTTACTGAAACAGGCAGCATGTCTGCTCTCGAAAGTATGCAAAAATTCGTAAAGCAAATGCTGAAGGTTCCCTGTGGGTTTCAATGACAATATACTATTGGATTGCTACAGAATTTAATTTGCCATATCCCACCCAAACTGTGCTATCTATATCTTCTGCCAAGGAGGGACATCCGAGTCACCTCAGGGGCACAGATGTCACCCCTCAAATGTACTGAGTTGCACTCAAAAATTGAAGCGGGAGTGCTTACACTTACACACATAGAGCTGATACACAGGAATGAGAAGTCAGCAACTCTAAAGACCCTCATGTTTCTTTTGAAACTGAATTCACTCCACTCTGTTTGAATCTGTAAGTTTCTAGCTGAAGCCAGCTATCTGTTGTGTTTCTCTCCTGAAATGCCAGTGGTGAAACATTTTTGAAAAGAGTATTTTTAAAAACAATTGCAGAGTTCTATCGATGGCCTCAAGTGATATTTTCACTACGCAGAAGCTACAGCATACAACACAGAGAGCAGGATGAGATGGCAAACTAATGGCAGCCATTTGAGTATCCTCTGAATTATTAATAAATTAGATCTATGGAAACCATTTAGAATGTCTCATTAAGCTGATTAACTCCCTATTTCATGAGCAAACACTGGGTGTTCTAACAGAATGGAAGGTAGGAACTAGTAGATAAATAATCATTATTAGAAGTGCTAAGATTTTTTTTGCAACAATTGCCAAGCTAGAGAGAAAATGTTACTTGAAAGCCTCAGGGAGGACTTTCAAAAATTGGTGTGACAGAAAATTAGCATGAACTATTAAAAAAAAAAGATAATCTGATTACATAAAAAGTGTTTGTGACAATGGAGCTAATAAAGAACGCTATCTAATTTGTACAGGCCATAAAATACAGCAGCTGTAAATTAAAGCTACAGGTATATCTCTAGTTCTGTTGAGGATTTAGTAACTGGGCTTAGGCACAGTGGATTAAAGTGCAGCCCCTCAGGAATAAACCTGCTGCATCCAAACTGGGAGGAGTACTGACAAGAGGGGATGCTTCACGTGGCGTTTTATCATTTGTGTCTGCCTGTGTAATTTCAGCATTCTTACTGTAGTGTTTATTGCATTTTAATTGATTAAAGAAATAAACTTTACACACAAAAAATAATATATCTTTGAACACTTAATGAGACTTTCTAAACTACTCTCGTCTCTTTTATCAATTTAAATGTGGACTGGCTGAAGAGGAATTAGACATTTTATGGTGTACTGGAATTAAATTAATGATGATTATTTGGTAATGTAAAATTAATGCATTTCAATCGGCTCTTTTTAGTGCATCCATTTGCATGCTATTCTTTTCCTCAAGTACTAAATGCAGAATAAAGATGAAGCAGATTAAAATTTTGCAAATAGTTAACAGTCTATTACAGAATATGTTTTCATCTACACTTGGAAAATTTCAACAGTACAGCAGTTTATTTTTTCGGTGCAAAAGAGATGATTACAGGAGAACCTAGAAAGAACATTAGTGTCTGAATGCAGTCATGTTCTGTGGCCCTGTTCTCTCAGCAGCTTTTCCCAGGACAACTGAAATTCACATTACATGTCTTTGACATGGTCCACAAAAGCCCCTTAAAATCCTTCCAAAACCTGCATCATCATGCTGGGGATGCTCTAAAATGCCTTGCAGAGACCTAAAGCCTTGGAAACAACACAAAACCAGTCTCATATCAAGGATGCTGACACATAGATTATAAATCATGAGCTTTCCTAGCAGTAAGAGCTATTCCTAAGAATTTGGAACACTTGGCAACATTTTTAGTAATTAGGTATTCAATTATTATAAAATTAGCCACTAAATGTCATATAATTGTATTCAACTTTGGTGTGTGTATATATGTAGTTGATTATAATATTCTAATATATTAGGATAAATATTTGCTATTTCTTAGCCTTTTAAGCCCCAGAAGTTAATATAAATTAGTCTATTAGACACGCAATTTTTTACTAATTTCTGTATGATCATACAGAGCTAGGGACCACCAAATGAAAGGAAGATCCCACTTAGTCATAAGGTAAGCTGTCCAAGTTGTCCAGGGAAGTTGTGGAATCACCATTCCCAGTAGTGTTCAAATGTGTGCACATGGCACTTGGGAACATGGTTTAGTGTTGAACACAGTGGTGCTGGGTTAACAGTTGGACTTGAGCCTCCTAGAAGTCTTTTCCAACCTTAAGGATTCTGGGAATCTACAATCTTAGCTCAGCTCTCTTAGCTGCTCAGTGGTAAAAAGGATTTTCAAATACAGGGTTGAGTTTTTTGCTCCTTAAAATAAGTCCCCAGATTTATACTATTTGGATAAATAAAAAGCTGCACATATTTTCAGTAGGGATTAGTACAAGGAAAGTTTGTCTCTCACAGAAGACCAAACTCTGCAATCATAATGGGTCCCCTCCAGCCGTATTTATGAATGAATCTCCAAATTATTACTTTTATTGTCCCTGATGAGCACTACTTTGCATTCCAGTTTCTGTTATTTATAGCACAAAGCCTCAGGGAGTAAGTACAAACAACATATGGAAGATCTACCAACTCATGCATAATACTTCAGCTTGACTTGTGCTTCCACAGGGATTTAGGTACTAATACTGAATTATTTCTTTATTGGTCTGGAACCCTCTGAAGGCAATCCCCATTTTTCAAACCATGTGATCTTTATTCGATAAGGTGGAAGAAAAAGAATGGAGCACAAACTCAAGTCATCTTGGCTTAGTTGGCTAAGATGCTACACAGCACTAATGTTTTACTGATATAATTAGGAAGGCTCTCATGTTACCTCAACTAGCACATAGTGTGAATTAGACATAGTTTTGGGACCCAGCTGCAGTCCCTGTTCAGCTGATTAGCACTGGTCTGATGGCACAGAGCAGACAAAAAGCCATTTTTTCAGGGTTAGAGAAACACTCAGAACAACAACAGAGTGGGTATTTTTTCTCCTTTAGAAAAAACACCTGGAGTAAAGATCATGGTGAGAATGTTCCTGCCCTTTTGTAATTTCTCTCTTGTCACTCAACCCATGGAAATGCAGAGTCACACATAAAACTGGTATCTCAAAGGCATGGGAAATATTTTGCACTTGCATCTTGTGCCTGGGGGCTGCCTCAGTTAGGAAGGAAAGAGAAGGGGTGAGCAGGAAAGCAGGAAGAGTGATCTGAATGAGGGGGCTGGCTGAACTCAGGGGGAGTTGACCCTGCAACCTCCAGGTGCTAAACACCAAGGGCTTGTCCTGCCTGGGAAGCCCTGACCCAGCACAGGGTTAGGGCCTCTGCTTTGTTGGGGATGCTGAGGCAGGATATCAAGATGGATTATTGCTGCTGGCTCTTGAGAAGGAATACTGGCAAGGATATAAAATGGTTAAGCCAGAAATCTCTTCTCTCATTCTCAGTAAAAGAGAATTAATACTCTCAGCTGAAGACATAAAACGTATTCTGTCAAAGAGAATATACTTTATTGTACATTCCTTTAACAGCCAAGATACTTTAAACATCAAATCTGTTTGAATTAAACCATGGCCTTTTCTGAAACGACATTTCAGAAATGTGTTAATCTCTCTTACTACAGTTGTTACTTAAATGTCTGTGAGCATTCTGCATTTGTAAATAAGTCTCAAATCTCACATTTGATTCCTATTATTTTCCAAAGGGAAAATGGAAGCAGCTTTGAAAACTTCCCTCCCCCTTCCCCCCTTAAAGAGATTAACAATCATATTCTGTAATACTGTGATATTTTCGCCTCTCTGTCTTCCCATAGGTATGGTATGACCCATACATGATGCTACCTCACAGCTGAAGGCTAATATTTCCTCTAGGGTACTGTAACACTGCTGTGGCTTCTTTATAAAAAGGAAGATGTACTCAGAAACTGTAAAAAGGCAATATACTTAACCTCTTGCTCTTTCCTTCCTTCCCCCTCTCACTCCCCTCAAAACTTGATCATGGGCAACAGTTCAATATATTTTTGAGCTACCACCATTTTTACTGAGGTCACTGGAGCCTTTGCTCCTTCTTAGCAATCATACTTCACAATTTGTCAGCCATTTTACCCACTTTAAGATGGGAACTTTTATTTGTTCAGTTAAGAAGAAAACCTGGCAGAAAAGTACAGAGGTTAATGTGCTGCTCTTAAGTACAGCTTTGCTAACCAAGGGTTTTTTCAAGCTTAGACAGTGTCCAGGTCCTGATGAAATGAGTATTTGCATGTTTGTCCTTATGCTTCACCATATGTCATTGCCTGCAATGATGTTGAGTAATACAGCTGTCACATTAGCTGATATGGTGGCTACTTTAATAGATTGAGCAAATAGAACCTGATCACCTTCAATTAAATATGGGCATTTTTGCCATATGGTATTTTCCAGGGCTATAACACCAGTTGCAAATATGGTCAGAGTCATAAAATAAACTAAAAATCCTAGAGAGACTATTTACATGAGCATCACAATATTATCTCTGAAAAATGAAGTGGAATTTCAGGTAAGGCAAGTTGGGAATCAGATTTCAGTGTCTGGGGAGAACTCATTTTGTAATTTGTTGCATGGCTGTAAAAACAACAAATACTGCATTTTATTACTTGAAAATTCCATGTCTTGAAATTATAGCCTCATTTTTAGGATGCATATATTGGAATATGAAATGTATATCAAAATATATGAAGTATGAAAATACAAGCTTTGTTTCTGAAATACAAAAATGCTTCTCTCGTTATATAAATAACTGAGTAGTTACATTGCGATTATTTTTTTTCCTTTATTTTGTTTATTAATTCGTGGAATTCATTGCCACGGGTTGCTTTGAATACCAGGAGTGTAAATGAAAGAAAATCCCTCAGGGGCTAGGCTGTTCTTATACACAAAACTGCTGCAAGGAACCCCAGATGAGAGGACATACCAGCTAAAATATCATTCCCATACTTGCTCCAACACTATTTTCCTTCCCCAAATATCAGCCATGGTCTAGTGCTGAAGAAGGTATAACTTATGATTGTCTCGTCTTCTTCAATACCTTCCTTTTTCTGTTCTTCAGACTAATTGGCTAGAAACAGGAGATGGGACATATGGGAGACAGCTTCTGCCTCTCCAACACAAAGGCAGCAAAAGGAAAGTGTTCATAACATTTCTACTTCGTGACAAAAAGATTTTCATTACCACTATCATTAAGGTATATTTTTAAGGATAAAAATCATCCTGTACTTCAAATGAGAAATTAATTTTCCGTGAAGATTATTTAATTGAAGAGGGGCTGTATGTCAGTGCTACTATTTGAACTAATATGAATGCATGTTTCTCTATATGCAGTATCTGATTTTGTTGCTATTAAACATGAAACTTAGTAACAAGATAGCATGCTTTTACAAGAGCAGTTATAAACACATCTTAAATATCTACATTTCTTTGCAAATGTCTTTTTCCTCCAATGCTGCTCAGTTTTAAAACTCTATAGTGTCTTCTATAATATAATAACTTATTTGACGTTTCCAAAAATATTTGCTAAAAATCCTATTTATTTGTTACTACATACATTTTTCTGTTATATGAACACATTGCAAATAAGAATGTAATTTTTAAAATGAAAACTGTAAGGGTAGAGCATTGGGAATAGTGAATTTTAAGCACAATTTTCAAATCTGATAAATTATCTAAATTACAGTGATGGTTAATTTTGTTCTTTCTTTTACAGACAAGACTAGGCTTGCAAAGGGTAACTGCATCTTGGTTTTAGTACATAATCCTCAGCCCAGTCTTTGAAATGCAACGAGCAGTAGAAAAATTTGGTGTAGTCCTACCCTGAGACAGTGATTCAATTTTCCAAAGAAGAAAAATTGCTCTTCTGTGAAACTCTTATGCCGATAGTCCAGAGTGGATAAGGGTTTAAAGGCCAGAAGGAATAAAGTGCATCATATCTGGCCATTAATAACACTTCACTGTAGAGAACTATTTTGTCTAACACTAAGGAAAGTTTTTTGCTGGTGTTGATCCTAACATTGGCTCTTTATCATCAGTCAAGACACATCAAAATCAGGATCCATTTGGGGGGAAAGCAAAGTAAAAAGGGGGAAAGAGAAAAAGGCTGTGGGACTCGACTGCAATACAAGCATGCTGCTCATTAATTTAAGATTAATTGATTCAGAAATCTCTCCTGATAAGGATAGGAAGCTGGAAATCATCTTTTTAAGCAACTATTTTCTAGACAATTACTTCAAATAACTGTTAATTATCAGTTCAGGAACTGGCAAGAAATTTGCCAGATGGCAAGACTTCATTGATGACATTTTCTGTAGAGGTTTTATTTAGCACTCAGAATCCAGACAAATACAGGAGGTTATTGATTTAAGGTGTGGAGGAAGATTTCTTCTTACAGCACTGTCTTCCTCTCTCTTTCCAACCCTTCCCACTCTCAAAGAAAAGACAAAAGGCAGCAATAGGCTCCTATTTCCAAAAGCTGTCTCAGAGAAAAATGAACATGATCTCTGCAGCTGCATTTAATGAATACATTGTTTAGCCCTTTACAGCTCTTGGATTTTAAAAATTATTTTTACTTTTTGATTTATCAAAGCAAGAATCAAAAAAATTTGTTTCTGTCTTTCTTCCAGAAATATGTTGGATTTTTGTCCACCCACTTTGCAACATAATATTCACTGTCATCTCATGGATACACTGTTCAAAGATGTGCAAAGCTTTATTGACATTTTTAGTGCCATAAAATCTTCTAATTACAAATTTGATCACAGTTTATAGGAAATCAGAGAAGAACTGGACAGAGACTCAAGATAGGGGAGTGGGACTATGGAAGAAGAGCTTGAAGAATTGTATTTTGTTTTTTCTGCCATTTTCAAGGCTGGAATCAATCACAGCTTCATAGGTCCTTACAGTTCTGTTTGATTTTGGAGAGATAAAAACTGTGTTGCTGCATTTCTTCACACAGACCTTCCAAGAGACAATCTGAACGCCCTGCAGAGCAGAGTCACAGGTGGCTGGGAAGCGAAACTGCCGAAGGTGGTGCAGAGAGCTCTGGGAGGGACAGGTAGAGACTGAAGGCCATCCTCTGTTTAAGATGATGCCCTCTAAGACCTCACTGCTGCCCTACAAAATATAATCCCAGCAGTGCTAAATGTAAAGTGCTGTTGCTGCTAGTGCAGACCAGGACAAGAGAAGGACAAGCTGTTAACAGAACCCAACGGCTTCCAAAGGAGCTCAATCGATGGCAGCAAGAGAGAGGAGGCAGCCCCTGGTTCCATCAGCCAAAGCTCTGCTGCATACAGCACATTTCCAGCAGCAAGAGCCATCCTCACTGGGCAAGGGAAAAACTCAGGGGAAGACTTGCTCTTTTACTGGGGAGATGTTTTAGGTCCTGCCTCGGGACAAATCCCAGCAGCTGTGCTGGTACAAAGGCAGCCTCAACCACACAAACCTCAGAAGCACTTGGTAAAAAGGTGTTGCACAGAAGAGCTGACTAAAGAGAAGCACTTTCAGACAGATACAATTAATGGGAAATTGCAGTAAAGTCTGCATGAAGTGATGATTATTTTGGATATAGGCTGAATGAAAAACTTGAATTTTATTTCAGACTTGTTTGAAGGAAGTCTTACATTCCTTTGTCTGCTTTCAGCACTCTGAAACACACAATGAGTACACAAGGAACAAAAAAGCAAATGGTCTGTATAGGATTTTTTTACTTTGCAAACAAATCATGATTACATCACAACAGACTTTGACCAATGCCAGAACATTTTATTCAATTGTTAAATTCAGTAATAATGTCAGAGTATATTAAATCCCTTTTTTTTCAACATATATGAGAACTTCATTTGGAAAATCAACCAGGCTTTTGAATGTCTTCAGCTCACATTACTGAACTCACCACCCTTCAGTCCAAGTAATAATCAAATTCTGTTCACAGCTGCTCCCCATAACTCCATGACAAAAGTGAGGATTTCCTAGCTTAGCCTCCTAATTTCAGGCCATTGTTCTTGTTTCAAAAGGGAGATGGGCCTATGAGACACATAAATTGAGTGACCCGAGCTGTATGAAAGAAAAAATGTAAATGCAAGCACTTCTTGTAAGCTGTACCATGAAAGAGTGGTTAAACTAGAGGAGTAGTTATTTTGTCTTTTTCCAATTAAACAGAAGAACAACACAGAACTGAGGTCTAAATTTCAGATGTATCAGGATGGCATGAGATTCCGGTTTTGAATAAAAGATGCTCTAGACACCCTTTTGAGGCCCCTTCCAACACTACAAACGTGATACTTTAAGTTTTGAGCCAAGAATCCTCTTGGAGTGTGTAAAGACAAAAGGAAGGCTCAGTAGTCCCAGTCATGACTCTAAGTTATTAAGGGATGTCCAGGTTTGGAGGTGATAGAAAGGCAAAGTAATTAGCTTACACAGTTCAGTGTCCAAGTAACCTGTCAGATGAAAGGAGCTTTCAAACCTCTCCCTCCTCATCAACTTTGATTCCTTTATACTCCAGCAGTTCATAGAGAGACTTACAAGGAGAACTGGATACCTATTGACAGTTGAGACGAATTATTAAGGTGAACTGAAATGAAATGCCCTTGTTTCCTGCACCAGTGAACATCCCAAATGTGGCATCTCTTTTATTAGAGATGAAACTGCTCTGTTATTCTCTCCATTCCACCGTTTTCTGAATGTTCAAGATAGCAATTTCAATGGCAGCCAAGGACACTGAATACATTGTATTTCAGAGACAAAAGTTCCATTGTTATTGTTCACTAGTATTTCTACCCTGGAAAATTAGAATGACACAGCTCATACTAAAATAATAAATGTGTAGAAGCATATATCAGTATTATAATCATCATTTTTTTAATCTCATCTACAGTAGTGAAATATAAGAAGACATAGGATAAAATAAAACAGAGTCTCTGGACACTCACTAATCAAACCAATAAAATTAATTAAAACTTAGTAAACTAGCAATGAAGGGAATATGACCCTAATCTATTGTCTCCCTTGAAAAAAAATCAGCCCTAAGATTTTTTTTAAAAACATTTCCTTTGTTAAGAAACCTTCACAAAATTTGCCATTATGCCTGTAGCTTGAATATATTATGAGTGTCTTGGTTTGAATCTATTCTATTGTGTGAACAGAACTTTCAATTGTTTTAATCCCTAATAGGTGGTGGTGGTAGGGGTTGTGTATCCATATTTTCATGCAAAAAAAAATAATCTGCACCAACCCAAAACCTTTAAGTATTCACTTTATCCCACCTAAGTCAGAGGTATTAGAACAGATCAACAATCCAATTTTGTAGGAATTCGCTAACACAGAAAAAAAGCCATGAAGATGATGCAATTAGAAAAAAAAAAAGGGGTATTTGGAAACTCTATAAGGCAATGATGGAGAGCAAACTTTACATTCTACTGTAGAGTCCAGCACACTGTACTACAGTAATTATAAGTGCATTACCAGTCTGTTTAGAAAATTTTTCTACCCCATTCTAGTCCGTAAAACTGACTTTGTCAGGTCCAACTGACTGAAACTGTTTTCTGACCTCTTGAAAGTATCTCTTCTACATTCTGATAATATTTGCAGAACACTTATCTTCAATAATCAGTAATTTTAGGGCAGAAAAGTGCAAGAAGCCAGCCAAGAATTCCAAAGGCACTGCTTTAGTGCTTCACAGCATCCAAATGTATTTTAAATGATAATTCCAAATACACCACTTTATGTGCTCAATATTAATGCAGTTTGTACTGGTGACCGGTTTATGCTCTGTCATGCAGAAATACGCTTCTTTTAAAGCCTATGGTCAAGCGATAAATTGCACAGTGCTCTCTAAAACAAACTTATCATTCACATTTTCCTGTACCACCTGTTAATACAGGGGCCCCAGAAGTCACTGTAACATGCCAGATGCAACTTCAAACAGTGCCTATTTTCTAAAATCAGCAGGTCAGAGATAAATTTTACATTTTCACTTCACAGTAGTTGAACATTTGCTGCTCTCTTCCAAAATGAAAAAAATTCAAGAAACTGAAGAAAACCTAAAGCTGCTAGTTAGGAGAAAGGATTTCATCTTGTATCACTAATAGATATGCCATAAATAAACAATTAATTAATTTAAAATGCCTTTGCTAGGGAACACAAAGAACTTGACAACATCTGAAAAAGATGCTGGTTTTCCTAGTGGTCTGTAATCCACTTTTAGGCTTTTAAATTATTTTCTCTTGGGACTTTCAAAATCTTACATAAAAGTGCATGTAAAACATTCATAAAAGTATGATATACTTACAGCTTAAATCATTGCTCTTTTTTAACCTAGCATGTCTTAGCAAGAAGCAGATGTATATCAAACATGGTCAAGGGCAGAAACAATAACCAGAATCAATTTTCAACAAGTTAGCAATTTCATTCTTCGTATCTCAGCTCAACATCAGTTAGGTGAAACATTATAACAAGCCAAGTACTGTAATTGAAGAAAATAGCTTTTTACATTTTTATCATCTCTGTCCTTCATGAAAAGCACCTGTGATCTTCTCAGGGTCCCAAAGGGGGCTCCTAACTGGCACAGCTGTGAAGAGCAATCAGGTACCGCTCTTTAAGAGGAGGCTTCAACATGATCAAAAGCAGGGCAGGCTGCCAGTTTTCCTGGCAATCCCAAAGGGACAACATTCCATTATGCACACCTCCCTCAGCCCCAATTCATACTGAGCTCAAATAAAAGCCTTGGCTGTGCAGCCTGTGTGAAAATGGCAGGCAGCCACTCACTCCGGTGAGATTGGATCAAAGAGAAGAGGATAAGAGACAGAGCCGATTACACCATTGCTCTTCCTAAGCTGTTCGATACGTCAGCAGCTCAGTGTGTGTGATACCTCAAAAATCGCTTTCAAACTATTTGTAAGAATTCATCTCCATTTAGTCCCTATCTTGCAAGCCATTGGCACATTTGCTGCTGGAAACATGATCCAGAATGGCAGTAAAGTCCTGGATGTATTACCCATAAGGGACTTAGCCAAAATGTGGTTTTTACTAGAAATTAATTTATGCACAATGACTTGATATTGTAATTATTCTGTAAATATATTTGTTTATTGGTGATACTTATTTTTTAATAAGTAGTAAGTACCCTAAATTGGTCCAAGCAGAAATTAAGACAAACTGTATGTTAGTCCTTACAGATTTAGTCGAAACCAAGTACCCTAGGCTTTGCCTGCAACTGCTCAGATGCCCCAAGGACATTCTATTTTCCATGCAGCCAGCAGCTCCAATGTCATATGAAGAGTCACTTTTTCCCAAGAGCTCAGCTTCCCTTATACTCTTTGAAAAATGTAGTCTGCATACTGCTTTTTGAGTGCTGTTTTCCACATTTTATTTAGCATGCAGAAATTTTTTTCCTTAGGACTCTTGGGCTTTGTTGTCAGAGATGGCCTTGACTGACTTCTAATTGGAGATTCCATCAGAATCACCATAAGGAGCAACAAAAGGATGAATTTAAGCACTTCTCCATAGGAAAGAAAAGACCCAAGAAAACACAGTCCAAATATAACTACAAAGAAAGAAAAGGGATTGTTAAGAAGAAACCTCAGACTCCATTTGTATTTTCTAGGTCCTTGACGTTACCCTACTGTTTTGACACCCATTCGACATTCTGGTTTCCTTGACTGATTTAGCACAGCAGCACATAAGGCCAAGACCTGAGTAGGCAGTTAACTTTTCAAGACATTTGTTTTGTACCTAACTCTCAGAAACTCTTCTTAAAACACTCCTAATGCTTTATTTTTTTCTGAAAGGAGTTTTTAATTTAAAACATTTTTTCCCTCCAAATTCTTGCAAGAACATTAGGTGAAAACAAAACTATTACCTTTCATCGTTATATTCAATGAGAATTCTAGTTGTAATAGAAACATTTTATGTCCCTTGACTTTCTCATAAAACAGTATTTATAGAGCTTATTCACGTAGTACAGTTGCTTTTTCCAGTCACATTCCTGTATCATCTACATTATTATAGTTTCTAAATCCTTAACCTGCTAACATGCAACAAAATTTTGCTGTACCTAGAAAAGAGAAAGGCATCATTCATTCACCACAAAATTCAATTCATGCTGTCTTTTTTAACTGCTTCTGGCAATTCCTTATTCCAACAGAGCCATAGCACAGGAAGTTCTGTTTCAACAGACAAGAAAATTGTAATTATTATATTTAAAAATTGTATTCCTGCATCTTTTTGGACAGTGCCATGCAGGACTAACAAAGCTCTTCCCCTTACAATACAATATAGCAATTTAAGAAAAAGTGACTGGAAAGAGAAGATTCACAAGAGCCTGAAGAAGTTTTCTGTCTATTATGGCTGTTTCTCTCTTCATGATTAATTACGGGTGCCTATTTACAGATTCTCTCTTTGCAGTGAAACCCAAATAAGTTTGAAAAGGGGGGAATCAGTTGTATTGTGTGCACACCACCAAGCAGTACCAATCCCACTGCCAAACTCAGTTTGCAGTAATTGCTTCCATGTTTAACTCCCTGGTGTGTGGACAGAAACTTGGTTTGGATCCTTGAGAATCAACGAGCTCTGTAATTGTTGTAGTGGGTAGCAGCTCTCACACACTTGGGGTTGACATTACTTTGAACAGAGAAATTGACTGTGGGAATCCCACAGTGGTCATCCTGCAGAGTCCTCACCTGCAGAGAACTGAAAACTCTGTGACACATTTGGGATTTTAGTATTTTCTCATTGCTGCCAGTCTATCATAAAGCTCAAGAAATATTTTCAAAGCTGCAATTTTCAAACTGCTCTGGCCAGCTTATTGTCCTCAGACCACCATAGCTCCAACACCATCACTACATAAAATATATGTGACATTTGGCTTTGTTTTCTGCTGGATGAATGCTATTAGATAGATGCATTCAAAAAATCTGTTACTGGAGACGCCTTTTTAGCATTTGAGGTCTGAGGACAAAATGAATGCAATATTGTCTTTCCTGTGGAAACACAATTCATGGCAAATACAGAGCTCCATAAAATGAGCAGAAAATGTAAGACTTAGACCAATTTGACTCTCTTCTTCACCTAAAGCTCATAATAGCACAGAAAGCATTCTGTTCTGTCTCTCCTCATCGAAACGCTACTGAGAGAAGCCCATTTAATTGGAGCAGAAAAGGTTTTTTTCCCCTGAAAAACCTTCAGCCTCAGTGCACATGTTAATCTGCCTTCATTCCAATTTTCTGACAGCAAGAGTCATTGGATTTATTTCACTGAATTGCAGTAGTTCACTAGTGAATTATACTATCATTTTAAACTGATTGTATTTTCTAGGCAGATAATAGCACAATCATTAGATAAGTCCAACTCCTCATTTATCAACATCTTATTCAGGTAACTCTGAAAAGAAGAAGGCATCTTAAGACATGAGGAAAAATTAAAATACTTACATTTACAGTGAAAATAAATTCCTGTCACATCCTTGGCATGAATATCATAATACTTTTGTTTCAGACATCTAGCTAATAAAATTTACAAAGCACTGGGAAATTCTGAAACCTTCAAAGATCAGCTGGCTTCAGGTTCTTAGGACAGGAAGAGATACTGACAACATCCAAGTTTAAATTCCTCTGCTCCACCTTGTAGCAGAGAAAGCAAAGAGGAGAACTTTGTTACAGGGGGGCAGGATGTCTCAACACCTGTACAAACCATACCTTGGTTGCAGGGGCTGCTGCTCCATGCTACCAGGCAATAGAAATCTCACAAATTACCACAGAATTCATGATAGGCTGGAGGGCAGGAAGCAGGAGAGAATACTTAATTAGTCCCCAGAGTAATAAAATAGCAAAGCAATAAAACAGTTCTTGTAACTTTTCACTCTGCTTTTTCCATCATTGTTGCCACAATTGCTAACATATTTTCTACTGCTGCTTCAAACAAATGCAGAGTTACACTTCAGTTCACATCAATTTCTCTCCCTTCCACAAGGAAGATATATTTTTTGAAGTATCATCTAAAGTTTCAGCACCCTGGTGATTAAAGAACACGTGGCAAAATGCATGGATACTGAACATGCGCCAAACACCAACTGAGCACACATTAAATACTTAAAACGCTCTCAGAAGAGCCAGGCTGAGGCTGGGAACATGTTCTTTTTACTTAACCTTTCCAGTGTCAGGTTGCCACTGCTGTCACTAAGATCTCACCTCCTTCTTTATTCCCTCATTCATTCCTTCTCCAGCAAAAGCCATAGCCATGCAGATTGACAGTGGGCATTGTGATATGCAGAGGATGCTCTGATTATTGTCTGAATGTTCTGCTCTGAGCAACAGGCAAATCAACTGTAACAAGTACTCCAGTTAGATTTTGAGTTTAGGGAAAGTATCAGGAATTTCTAGAAAAAGTTGCATTCATGGTAACACATTCAAGGATTTCACTCTTACGAGGTTAAACTCATGAATGAAAAAGTTCTGCTAATGAAATACCAGAGTCCAGAACTCCCACTAACTTAGACATTTTCTGCTCTCCTGAATGCAGCACACTTGGCAAGACTGCTTATTTCACAGAGTCAAGAAAGGCAGATGTGACAATCTGTAAAAGCCATGTTAAGCCAGCTGCTTAACTTGGCTCTTAGACTTCTGTGAGACAAGGAAATCAAGGAATACCTGTTTGTTTTATATTTTTTATAACACTTTTATAAATCAATAATGAAAATGTGTCATGGGCAGCAAGAGATTGAAGCAAGAAGCACGGCTTAGTACAAAGTAAAAATAACAGTATTCTTACTTAAAACTGAGTAAGTTTGCATGCCAAAATATTTAAAAGTGTTCATTCATAAAAAATAATCACATATAGCTCTACAACAGCTGTAAATATTTCAAGTTAGCAACAACAAAATTACTTTTTAAAGTAATTCCGAGTTTTTAATGCTCTATAAATGTAACCTATATAAAGAGAACATTTTAATACTCAAGTGAAAAAAGGCCACTTACACTTCAATAGCCCCATAGTCAGATCCATTAGAAATATACCTTTCATCCCAATTAACCATGAGAGTGAATACCCCATTGGAGCATTTCCCAGTTTGGATGGTTATCCAGAAGCAAAGGTGTGATTCCAGAGCAGGGAGGTGCAGGCAGACGGACCCAATAAGGCAGAACATGGAACCCAATGATCACACTATAACAGGAACACACTCTGAGCAATGAGGGCTGCACAAGCACAAGTTTGTGCAGCCCTTTGTGAGCAAAGGGCTGCACAAACTACACCAATGTTCTGTCAGCTTTGCTGAGAGGACTTCAGCACTTGGAATTTCATATGAGAAATCATGGAATAGGTAAACCACTTCCAGAGATAGGGTTGGGGTTTTTTCCACAGAAAAGGAACTTAGGGTTCCCTGGATAGGCTTTATTTTTCTATTGCGTGAAGATCAGCTAATTGTATGGGACCACTTTATAGTTGGTGGAGAGAAGTGGGAGTCAGCACAGCTGTCTAAAGGTCAAAGCAAGAAAATCTATACTTTTCATTTCTGTGTACCATCCTATGCAGAGGAAGAGCAAACACATTTCAAAACAAGCATCCTTTTTGTCCTTACTGCTACTGATTTTGATAAAGTCTGTAACAGGAGTGGAGGGTAGCTTTCACCATAGCAAGCTATAAAATCTTAAGTAGCATCTTCCCAAGTCCTTCTCCCTAAGAGCATTCCAAAAGGATGCTTCAAAGTATGCATTTTGGGTTTAGTTCTAGATCATGGAGGAAACAGTCCATCCTCATCTGTTTCCAGTTAAATCTCTAATTGCTCTTGTTTCAAATGAACTCAGAAATAAGTTTCAGTCACTAGAGAAAGAGTAATCATTTAATTATCTGCTTTTAAGAAAATTGTGAAGTGTAACAATAATTGGAAAACTTTCTCTAGGCTTTGCTTTTTAATACCAGTTAGTGCTTATTTAGCTCACTAGATGTTAAGGGGTAGAAAATCCAATGTTTTGTTTTTCGTACAGCAATTCAAACTGATGACAGCTCTTCAGTGGGACATGTCCCCACAGACATCAGGAATCAGGAATTTGATTTTGTTACATTTACTCTTCTAATGCTGTACAAAAGGAAAAGATTAAAAAGTAAAGGCAAATTCATCAAATGCTAACAAATCCATCTGAAAAAAAGCAATTTTCTTTGTCACTTATTATCCATCAGTTAATCTGAGCATCTTTTTTCATTTTTAAGCTGTCAAATCAAACTCCGTTTGACTAAAATGAACCTTTAGAGTCAAATGTTGATATACAGTATGGTATTTTCTGGTACATATACGTCACTTGGCTATTTGACTATAGTTCCCTTTTCATTTGAATGAGCTTTCATGCCTTTCTCACATGTGACTCCCAGTCATCTTTCCTGACTATTGTTATTAATGCAGTAGAATGCTAATAAACATGATTCAAAAAAAAAATAAATGAGAGGCTCATGCTATACAAGTCTACTGTCTGTTGGTTTTTACTTCACTGGATCATCTCCCCCTGTGTCATAGTTATCCAATGACAGGAAGCTCAAAACATGAGCATCAGACACCAGCCTTTTGCTGTCCTCTGTGCCACCACAGGTCCTCATCTCAGGCAAGCTTCAGTGCAGCACTAGGTGGGCATTTGGCATAAATACAGAGTGTATCCACAAAACCAGCAAGAGTAAACAAAATAAGGTGACAAAGCTGCTTTGGGACAATAAGTATGACAAGAGACCTGTGTTCAGTTCTCTCCTTTCCAAAAGACAATGTAATTCACTTTCCTGCATCTCAGTTCTGAACTTGTAAGGAGAGGCAGGACTTCTCATCTCCTGTGTAATCTCAGACTCTGTATCTGGAAGAAAAGGACTCTTTTAGAGAGAGGTTTGGGAGTGTGTGAGCATCCTGAGAAGAAACAAACAAACAAACAAAAAAAGATGCAAAAATACCCTTCCTTCCTTAAAGCACAGGAATGAGAACATGATCCTGGTAAATAGTCTATCTGCCCCACTGCTCTGTTTTCAGCAAAGTTCAAACGTACTTAGGGCAAAATAAAACCAGGAAAACCATAGTGGACTGCTTTCCTTTTGCATATACCTTATATCCAAGTACTTTCAGCACAGAGGATTTCCTTTTAATTATTAATTATAGTTTTTAATTCTTAATTTAATGCTTAATTCTTAATTAATACTTTTAATAGTTAATTCTTCAGCAAGTACTACTTAGCCAATTCTTGTTTTTAATTCATATATTATAAATAATCCTTACTCCTACTTGTCAGAAATATTTAGTAGCAGATTCTTTATAAGGCCAACTACCTGACATTTTAAACTATTTTCAAATATAAAACCTTCAGATCTATTGATTAGTGAAGTGTCTTCCATAAAAATTCAGAACTAAGTTTTAATTTTATTTGGAATTCATGTTGAAGGCTCCATATGTAACTATCGCCATTAAAAAACAACAACAAAAAAAACATCAACAGCTCAAGAAATTTGGCTTCAACCAACCAGAGGAGGTCCCAGTATCCATTTTTCTGTGCTCTACTTTAACTTGGTAAAGTACGTTGGTAATTCCAGCTTAGCAACACTGCAGGAACAATAACCATTAGATTATTTATTAAGATGAAGAAAACTGATTTGGATAGGATAAGCCTTTTTCCAGCTTTGGAATTACTTGGAGTTCAGTGCTGTTCACTGTCAGAAATCAGTGTCAGGGAGGTTGGCTCTACCAACTCAGAAGCAATGTGAGGGGTTACACCCAGCTGGCAGCGTTCTATTAATTGTGCAGGATTTTTAATGCTTTTGGCTGGCACGTGTTTCAAGTCAATCAGGGCCTTCGTTTTCACATGCTGTCTCCTTCTGTTTTCTAAGGCTGCTAACTCAACTTCTACCCTAAGTTATTTCTGTACTACAGCTCAGTGTTATCCCATAGCTTCATTTTATTCCAGAGACAGGTCAATTTTCAAACAAATAACAATGAAAAAAAACCAAATATGTTTGTAAAGTATTTGCATTCAGAGCAGGAAATTATCTTCTTTATTATGCAAACAAAATCTTAGACCCTCATTTCTTCTGGAATTAGAATACTTCAGTCTCAGTTCCAGTAGTACATTTGGTTTATCTCTATAGTTTAGCTGTGCAATAAAATCTGAGCCTTAAGCCGATTATCTAATTCTAGTGTAAACATGCAAGATATCAAATTTCATTTGTCCTGCTCAGGCAGAACAGAAAACCTCAAAACTTCCTAGGAATAAAAGAAAAGATAACAAAATTTATGTACCTCCTAAAAAATATAAGTTTATGAAACAAAGATATTTCTCTTTTTTTCTTTCATTCTAAATAGTTTATGCTCCCACCATAAACCATGTTCCCTGACTCCATCATGTAATCTTTTATCATTGTCTAGATAACATCCAGCAAAGAACTGCTAAAGACAAAGAATAAACATGTAATCATTTCTAATGATAAGAATAGGACATGATAAGTACACAAAGGTTAAACAAACAAAACCCTAAAACCAAAACCCATCTGGAGCCACCGTCTTTGATCAAGAGCCTTCCCAGGACTGTCATACTACAGAAAAAGCACAGGAATCAAAACCATGAGAAAAATCAAAAGCTGCTCAGGCCATCCTCACTTCAATTATGTGAGATCTTTCTCTAAGTACTAAAATATGTAGAACATAGTTGGGGTTTTTTGTTTGGTTGGTTTTTAATTTTTATTTTGTGTTAGGGTTTTTTAATATTAAAATAAAATTTTCCATACAAAGCTACAGAGTAGCTGGGTTAATAATCCCTTCTTGTCACCCTAAATATAGATTTCTGTCATGGGCACATAGATGGGTTTTGTGAGGTTACAGGACTGGTGTTCAGACTAATGGTTCCTGTCTGTCTTTCACCTTTCAATAAATGCTTGTAGCATGACTATTGCCTCTTTTTGTTTTTAGTTATTTTTCAAATGTTTTATTGGCAACTCTTTGTAAATGAAATTGCTTAACTGTGATTCCAGGTGAATGGAAACCATTCAGCTCTAATGGGAAAATAAGTGCTCTCAGGAGAAGAAAAAACCTCTTGATTTGAAGTTCAGTCCAAAGATGAATCAGTTTACTTTCCTTTAACAGATTTTTCCCCCCAGGTTCTCTGCTCCTAGCATTTCACCATTCCTGTTAGGAGAACCTTTGAGAAGCAAAGGTCATTCCGTGCACTGCTGACCCAGCCCTTGCACAGGGGATGCTGATACTGATACCTGAAGTCCACATTGTGATATGGTTATGATGTTGTCTGGTCCAGCACTGGAACAATGTTGGATTCAGCCAGAAGCCTTCCACAACACCGTGATATCCTTCAGTTACTGCTCAGCTGCATCAGCTGTGAGTCAGTGACCGAAAAGGAAATACTTCAAGCCCATGTCCAATTGCATGAGTTTCCAGCCTTCCAGAACTGTTAGCACTCACCTTTAGAGACAGCAGATTAGGCTCACTTTTAGTGCCTTACCATCTGGTACTGCATCACTTAATGGGTGAGCTTTCCATTCTACTTTGATCAAAATAAAATAAAAAATAAAATTCATCACAAACATTGTGCTGTACACATACCATCCAGAAAAACTGATTGAAGAAACACACTTGGTGCATTTGTTACACAAACAATTTGGTGTCTGAGGAAGAACTTATGTTCCACACATTGTCCACACATTTTTCCAGTAAAAATCACTGAAGTACTAGAAAGATGCACATTTAATCAAAATCTAAGAAGTTATAATTACAACAGAAATCAATTACTTTAGAAAATGGTAATTCCTTTCCTCAGTAGTATTATAATCTAAAATCTTATTTATTCATGACTAGCCTTTAGTAAACCCAGCATACATTCTAATGACTCTAGAAAGCAGTATTATTATTATGCAGTAAAAATAATTTAAATCAATACTTACTAAATGAAAAAATACAGGTCTTTGACAGTATGTCCCCAGAGTACGTGAAAACTACTTTTTCTATTTACCTCCTTTTCAAAGTATATTTTTGTGTCGATAACTAGCTGTAATTATTAGATCAGATGTACTGTTGATCAAAGTATGTAGAATATACCACAATGATATTCCAGAATTGTACAGGGTTAAATGAAACCAGGCCACAATTGTGATACCAGACCAGGTGTGGTTTTATTTCTGCTTGCACCCAGAGTAACTTTTAAAAAATTGCTGTAACTACTATCTTTGCAGAGTGGTAATGACTTCTCTTGGCAAAAAATGCTGATTTACTTTTTTAGATCTATTTTTAAGTGTATGTTCACATGAAAGATGTGGTTTTCCTCTGGAGAATAATTTTCAGAGAGGCACAGAGAGAGAGTTGGCTGATAGCAAGGACTTTGTTATCTGCCCAAGTGAAAAAAACTCTAACTTTAAAGATGTTCAGCATGTACAGTTTTATGGCAAATGGTCTTTGTTTACCCGGTTTTCAGAAAAAGTCAGTGATATACAGTAATTCTGTATGTGTAAGAGCTTGATGCTGCCAAGACAGATGCTGAGAGGTTGTTTATCCAAACTCACTTATTTCATGCAATGTTCAAACCATATTCAAGCAAAACATAGGAAACAATAGAACGATTAAATATTCCATTATTTACTGCATAGAAGTAAGACTTTTCTAGATGTATATTGTGTCTGACAAGAACCAGAACAAAGTCTGCTTTGCTTTTGTCTATAATCAGTTTCTCACTACCAGATGAAAAGCAAACCTCAGCTTTAATGCACCACAGGAGACAGGAACCTCATTTTGTAGAAGCCCAGCAAGTTCAAACTCACAAAGATAGTGTAGATTCATAGGACAGACCAGAACACACAGAGAGATGGAACGTTAGGACCCAGATAAATGGCGCTGCAGCTCTGTGTTCCGATAGCAAGCTGGACAAGGGATGTTGGATGGGAGCAGAACACAACAGCATCATCAAGCGTTTGTCTTAAATTACTAACTCATGAAAAATCTGCAGACAGGCACATCTTCAGTGGGATTTGTTTACTGGACAAAGCCCAAAAATATGAATCAAGACCAAGCAAATTTCAAACTGCCAAGCTCCTCTACTTCTTGGGATATACAATGTGTTGTAAAGAACATAAAATTATAGAATCTCCTGAGCTGGAAGGGACCCACAAGGATCATTGAGTCCAACTCCTGGCCCTGCACAGTCACACCAACAATCCCACCCTGTGCCTGAGAGCCTTGTCCAGATGCTCCTGGAGCTCTGGCAGCCTTGGGGCTGTGACCATTCCCTGGGGAGCCTGCTCAGTGCCTGACCACCCTCTGGGGTGGAGAACCTTCTCCTAATATCCAACCTAAACCTCCCCTGGCACAGCTCCAGCTGTGCCATCAGGTGCTGGTCACCAGAGAGCAGAGATCAGTACCTGCCCTTCTGCTTCCTGTGGTGAGGAAGCCACAACCAGCAATGAAGTCTCCCCTCAGCCTCCTCTTCTGCAGGCTGAAAAAGCCAAGTGCCCTCCAAAGGCTTCCGGTCTGGACCCTTCACCAGTCTTCATAGCCTCCTTTGGAAAATCTCAATGTATCTCTTTTATATTGCAGTGCCCAAAACTGCACATGGTACTCGAGGCTGCACCAAACAAAGCATTTGCTCTAAGTCAGTCCCCTAAGACTCATCGGAGGCTAAAGAATTACAGACAGTTTCTCAGGGCAAAGTGCATCTCTGTGAATTGGAACTGACCTCCTTGTGTGATGACTCATCTTCAGAGGCCATGCCCATTTACCAAACACCAGGCATTTAGAGAGAGTAAAATATCACCTCAATGCACCCCATCAGCTTTTGCTTTTAATGTATCTCCTGCAAGGACGCAGAACATTGCTTTGATAGTATTCAACTTTTTCATGCTACAGAAGGAAAAACCTGAAAAACTGTCCCTCTTTAAAAGCAAAAGGAAACAAGAGAGTTTGTAGTGATACAGTTCCTTGATACAATTCCTTCCTGAGAGCATCCTCTCATCCATTACAGTCTACACTCTGTCTCTCTAATCTTTTTAAGTCTTGATAAAACCCACTTGTCATAAAAATATATTTGAAAAATTAACTTGCATTCAAATATATTTAAAATTTAAATAGAGCAACACACTCAGATTACAAATACTCAGTATTAAGACAGTGATATTATATAATCACCGTTTATTACAAATTATGTTTTGTATGTTGCACAAAGTACAACACAAGAACTACACTTTGTATAGCTATGTACATCTGGTGTAAAGGGAAAAAAAAAGTCATAGGCATTTTGCAGATTACTTTACTGTCCCTTAATCTTCTCCCTCTAATAGTCTTCAGATTTTTTACTCATCTCAAAGTGGATTCATATCTGAGTTTTGAAAAAAATCCCATCTTACATGTGACATGAAAATATACTGCTTTTTGAACAGCTGGCCTCTCCCTCCCTCCCAATCAGTGATTTGGCTACAATTTGGTGCATTTCATAACACACCTGTGTTATTGATAATAACTTTCAAGAACATCAGATGTGTGGAGGAATTGTCCAACACATTAACCAAGAACCTCTCTACACAGTTATTTTTACAACAGACTGTACTTCAGAACAAATTCCCAATATCCCAACTCAGAAAAGACATCTTCTAAAATAATTTGTTTTAATCACAGCAGTGACAGTAGTTCTTGGAAATGAATCACTTTGTGTTAGCTCCGAGTAACCTTATGAATCCAACCTTTTAAACGCTTTTGCACTGAATAACTGTTCCTGTTGCAAGTTAATTGGCAATTATACCTAATGATACAGAACCTTAAGACGAAAACATTGATTCTTGCTTTCATTGACTGATATTTGTTAGTAATTCGAGTTTCTGAGAGTTTCTGGCATTCTGTAATATATTTTATAAATGCTGATTATTAATAATTAGACAGAGAATACTGTGGATCATAGGAATAGAAAGGGAGAAGCTGTGTCTCCCTGCCCCAGGGGAAATGCTTGTCTGCTTCTGCCTTTCCTGGCAGATACTCTAGCCAGTCCAGACACTGCTCAGTGGCCTCTCATGAGAAAGGCTTCACACTTCTCTGATCAGTTTGTCTAGTAGGCATGCCATTAAAACATTTTTCCTAATTCTCAATTAACATTTCTTTACTCCACAGCCACTCCACACCTTGCTACTTTACCATAGCCTGTTACACACTTGAAAGTGCTATATACTTGGTTTTTAAGTTAAACACTGCAAGTTATTCCTTGCAGTAAGACTGTAGGAATCAGTCATTCCCATTTCTTTTCTATGGAGTGGTTACTGACTGCCATGCCTTGGCTGAAAACTATGCCATAGTAGAGAGACTGTTGAGACTGCTTCACTGTGATAGTTGTTGGGTTTTGGTTGGGGGTTTTTTTGTTTTGTTTTTTAAAATATTAAGATTCACTATAACATATATCGCTATATGATACCTATGTAAACTATTTTACTTAGTGAAGTAAACCTACTTTGAAGTCAGCCAGGGCCACAGCTTGTGGCAGGTCAGACTACAGAAAGCGTGAGCACTGGGCTGAGTGCCATCCCCTGTGCTGGGGTATTGCATTTGACTGTGGTTTGATATTTATCTGTCCTTGGAGCCAGATAGGCAGTTCTCTGTCAAAGGTTCACTCTGCAGCACTGGCACATCTCACGCTGACTGAAGTGGAGCATTAGCCTAATTGGGTTGCTGTGTGCAATGCTATCAACTTCACCAGAGCCTGGCTGTGACCACTGGTGCCCTGGTCAAGCAGGGACAAGCTGCAGTGACCCCATCTCTCTGGCTTTGTATGGCAGTCACATAATATTTTGTAAAACTGATGCCTCCATATCAGCAATATGTCACCATGGAATTCAACTTTTTCATTATTATTATTATTATGAACAAAAAATCTTATTACTTCTCACTCCTCACGCTATGGCAGATGTCACATCATCACAATAAAATGATGATAAGAAACTGGGATGCAGTCTAAATGACAATGACATTAGAGCTGGCCCACAGCTTTTTACTATTTTTGATGGAAACAAAGATCTGTTCAAAAAGACAGGCTTCCATAACTCAGAGCAGAAGTAACCAGAGCTTATAAGTCTTGAAATATAGCACGACAACCCAGTGAGCAGCACTAGCACAAAAACTCAGCCCCAGATGAACAGGTCACCCACCACCTATGTTCACTAAAACCAAGACAAAAAGTTGGTAACATAATGACTTAACAAACAACATGCTTCCTGAATTCTTAGGACCTACACAAATTATTAAGCTTTAAATATTCTTGATTTTCCAGGTTTATCATCTGCAAGATGATGTAACAAAGAGACAGGATCTGTCCAAAAAGTAGAGATACAACTATGCCCTTTGGGTGAATACTAAGTCTTGCAAGTCAATGTTGTTCTGCTGAAAAAGCACTTGGTTTTGAATAAACCTGCCAAAATTTTATACTCCAGTTGAAAAGCTAAGCTCTCTTTTAAAGGATTTGCCAAACTTTCTAGTGAATTTGTGTCAACAGTTTTATAAAAGGCATCTGAACTCTGAAAAGCAAATTTATTTGGATGTACTCAACAGAACCTCAAGTGAACCATTAAATTTTGTTCATTAGACTCACTGACATAATTTAAAACACTTCATCCAGATAAATTTTATGTCAAGCACAGTTTGATTTGTCCCCATGTGAAAAGTCCAGTCAGCAGAAGTTCAAATGGGATTTAACAAAATGAGTAAAGTACTCAAATGATAGCTAGCAAGAAAACCAATAAAACCTTCAGCAAGTGTATTTCTTAACCTAAGAAAGAGATCCCTATGCATCAGTAGGAAAGCAGATATTCCTCTTTTCAGCTTGCACTGATATATTAACCATACAAACCTTTGGTGAGCTTTCAGGGAGGATCCTGTTTCCCATTAAAACGAAGCTTAAAGCCACCTTAGAGCTTTGCTTCAGTGGGTTGCTTATTTCCCTCAATAAACCAGAAAGAGGGAAACACAGGAAGGGCTATGGCTGATCTACTGAAAAGCCTGTTTTTTCTGCTCCTCATGTCTGAGGAGGGGGATCTTTGTAGACTTAAGCTCAGGGTTTCTCAGCAACATAAGCAGAATTTAATTTTTGTTGTTGTTGTTGCGATATTGTCCATGCTTTGAAGAAGACAAAAATTCAGTTTTGCAGAAATTGCAGAACTGAGGCTACAGAATAATAGAATATGTGGAACAGTAGGCTGCTAGGACACAGTGAGGGTTGAGAAAGGTCAAGGGGATTCCAAAATGCTTTTTGTGGAAAGGAGCATTTCCTCTTTCTTGGACACCCACTCAATCCAACAGGACCATCTCTGCTCTGCTTTCTCTGTTCTCTGTGCTGGTCCCACCCAGATAGTGGATGGCTCCCCAGTTCTAGAAACTCTACCACCCTGCTGTGGTGCCTTTGTGGACTGCTTTACTTTATGTGTGGGGGCTTTATGCACATTTTATGAACTGAGCAATCATCTATGTTTTGGATGTACTGCTTGATCCTTAATTCTGGCTTGTCATTTCCAGGTTCTGCTGGAACTCTAACAGACCTACCAGCAGGGGGATGGAGATGTTCAGAAGTAAGTACCTTGACCACTGGAGGGAATATACTACTGCTTCTTTTTTTTTTCAGGAAAATATTAACTAACACTGTCCAAATTATTTGGGAAAGATTTGCAGTCCACTCCCCGGCTCTCACGTTGCACAAAGACAAGGAATGTGACATTTTTTCATTGCCTGTTCTCAGTGATAAACAGTAAAAAGTGGGGACAGAAGCCATAGGTAGAGTGGAATATTTACTTTCCCAGACACAAACACAACTCCCAAGTGAAACACAGAATGCTCTAAAATTATTTTGGAAATCTCTCTTATCTCTTGTCCTCTGTCGCTGTATTGAAAGCACTGACAGCTTTAATAATTTTGGACAAACCTTATCTTTTCCTACACACTCCTTTTCTCATGTGCTCTCTGAGGAGCAGTAGGGCAAGTTCTGGGGAACTTTTATTAAAACTTCATTAAATTGTACAAGTGTTTGTGGTGACCACTTCACAAAGCAGCTTGGGCCTTGGAGTGTTTGTGCAGATGCTCAGGCTGGAGGACTCTGCCTGAGACTGGTTCAGTACCCAGCAGTTTAACAAAATTTTAGCTTTTAGAGAGGTCTGACAGTGCTGTAAGGAGTGGGACTCTAGGATGCCTTCTTGGGAAGAGGCCATTTAACTGCCTTAATTGCTGAGGCTGATCATGCTGCTTTACTTCTCTCAAGAAATTCCGTGCCAGACCTCAGAAGTGCTACTTAGTAGAACTGCCTGCTATAAAATGAATACATTTCTGTGAAGAGCTTCCCTTTAGGGAAGTACAGGTTTCTGTGCAACAAGAGTGCTTGAGAGAAAGGAAACACATTTAACACGTGCACTTTCTTATCATATTGGTCCATAATATTTCCATATCTTACATATGCTTTAATGGCAAAACTAAAAAAAATTAAAAATATAAAAGTGAACATCTGTGAATTTTCCCAACTTAAAACTACTTCAAAAACAAAAAGCAATTTTCGGGAAAGGTTAAGACTAGCTAAAGACACTTCTAGTGGAAATGTCGATCTTCTTAATCCTCAAGACCAGTTTGACATGGAGAAACATGGTCAAAAGACAGACTTTATGCTGATTTTGAAGCGTGAAAATTCTGTAGGCTTCATCTGAATACATGCAAGACATAGCTTAATCAGCTCCCAGTTGAGATGTAGAAAATGTTTGCATGTCTCGAGTCATGATCATACATACAATTCAGTCTGCACTTTGAAAAATAATTTTTGTGCTCTCAGTCAGATTCATATTTCAAGTCTGGCAAGAAAACAAACTTTTCACTCTTCATTTTACTCCTCCAGGGTCTAGCTAGCCTGGAATTCTTTAACAGTCAGGTATCTAGAGATTAATTAGGAAGAGAAAACACTCTTCCATATTGAATCCAAAACAGAAACAGAAACAAAAAAACCCTCATTCTAAAAAAATACAGTTTGAAGCACAGTAGTGCTTTATACACAATCAGCCAGTTGGAATCAGTGGAATTCTTTCCTCTCCATTTGCTGCGAGTCTCCACATTCCCAGGCAGGCAGACAACAGACTTGGCTGTGTCAGAAATAAGTACTGTGCATTTGAGCCTCAATATTCCCCTTTTTCCAACCTGCTGTCAAATTTCAGGCCACAAACTAAATGTAAATCTCTCACTATAGCAACTCTTTGGAGAAGAATGGGCAGTACAAAATATTTACATATTCCGTACCTAAAGAAAAAAATTGGTACTGTCTCATGGGTTTTTCCCCCCAGCAGAAACATAAAACAAAGTCTAAGAAGTCTATACACCTGGGAGGTCAAACAGAAATCTGTGTTAGCAGGCAATATGAAACAAAAGACACTATTGATAATTGGGGCACTGTACTCCCTTAAATACACAATTGATTCAGATCCTTGGACATCTTCAATTAAAGAACCATTTAGAAAACAATGCCCTCACTATTAGCACCATAATAGCAATTACAGTACACTTTATGGAGAAAATTATTGGGTTTACAATAAAACCCAGAAATTTATGTAGGTAAAGAGAGCTGACAATGTAAGCATATGATTTCTTGTTTTTCTCTCTCCAACTCAGAATGGAAACAGGGATTAAAAGGCAAAACTACTTTGAAAAGGGACATGAAAAAGGGAAAGATTTATATGTTTGATGGGTAGGTCTTTACACTAAACCAGATTATTCTAGAGGTCACCTGCATGTTCTTTACCTTTTCTCACAAGAGTACAAAAAAAGTAAAAATGCAAATACAAACAAAATATAATTTCCACTTCTAAGTATGCTATACAATCCTTAGAGTTTAATGGAAAAGAAGGCCAAGCATACAATAGCTTTAAAAATTACCCTACATTTACACATACATACAGCATTCTGTGTTTGAAGTATCCAAAGAAACTCTAGGTTAAATATAAAATATAAGGAATTTAAATTTTCATGCTTCATGAGCATAAGACTTGTACTAATTGCTGAAGTCAGGAAGAAAGTAGACCCAGGAGGCAGTAACTGGATTTAATCCATTACAGTTTTATCAACCTTTTCTCTCTGAGGTGTCCGACACTGGACAAACTGTAAGAGTATATAAACCAAGAGTCTGTTGAAATGTAAAGCTTATATTCCTATAAAAACAGAGTTTGAAATGATCTTCATACTCTACTTGTTCCTATCAACTATTCATCCTTGTTAAAATGAAAGACAACTATTTTGCATTGCATTTTAATAGAAAATTATATCTGTGGACATACTAGCATCACAGAATCACCACAAATTATGTAACATCTGCCATCTGGTACAAGCCTATCATAAGCACATGTGCAAGGAAAAATAATACTAATAATACATAAACCCTGGAACAAACTGAAGAGCCAAAACTCTTTGGGACAATTGAGGCCGCTCAAATAAAGATTCTGAAATTTTTCAAAAATATTTCTGTTCAATTAAATCAGTATGGAATTTTTTTGGTCAGGAAATAACTCACCCAAAGTGTTTCTCTAGTGAAGTGAAACTAAAAAAATGCACACTGATCTAAAAACCACATTCAATTAGAGCTACTGTGTCATTGAGATGTGAATAAAGTATATTTAAATAACAATGTGCAATAATAGGAAGTATAGATTACAAGGAAGGAAGAAATATTTGGCGAATTTTTAGGTTGTCACTTTTCTCCAGTTCCCCTCAAGGAGCTCCTTGCCTACAGTTCTTTTTTCCATACAAATCCCTACAAAGTCATTCTTTCCAGTCATCTCCATAACATCTCTACACAGCATTGCTGTAACACAGCTTGTACTTCTGCTGAAGTCTTGGGGTGAGGTCCTGAACCCTGAAGTCCATAAGCATTTCAACAAGCAACTTACTGTGGTTCAGATTTCAGATTTTACAGAGACAACTCTCCTGCACTTGGAAGAACTTTTATTTACTCAGTCCATACTTTTATTAGTTTTTACTTCTACAAAGTCCTCCAAAGGTCAGTTAATGCTATCAGAATTGTTTTATTCTATTATGCACATCCTTTATTAGACAAGAGATATGAAAATATCCTTAGAGAGGCCATCCTTAATAAGACTCAAAGAGCCCTGAAATGCACGCTGTTCATTGTTACTTAGCAAACAAAGTATAGCAGAAGATGAAACTTAAATCTTGAAAATAAGAAAATTAACTTTTACATCTCCTCCTCCTCTATTCAGTATTTTTTTCTGAAAGAACAACACAAATATTCTAATCCAACCTAAAATTCCAGGATCCAGCAGAGTGAATCACAGTGTAACTGACTCACAACTCTCTACCTACATCTAAGCCCTCATTAGACAACACAAGGATAGCTGTGAGAAACCTGCTGCAAAAGTTACCATCTAGTAACATTTTACACCCCAGTTGCAAGCTTCAGAACGAACAGGAATAAAAATTAAAATGCTAATAAGTCTTCAACGATAATGATAAGAAAATGAGCCTATAATTATTTCTGCCACTCGCAATGCATTTTTAATACACTTCTATGTGGTGAGCTCCATCAATTATTATTTAGATTAAGAAAAACAAACCAAATTATCTCTTAATCTAACATCATATACAACTGTAAGGACTTTGTGAAGTTTGGACTCATTCATAACATGTGACTTTCCATCATTTTTCCAGATTTTAACACCCAAATTCTCACCTCATCTGCTACAACATCAGACCTGAGCCCTGAACAAAAACAAGCCAGACAAACTTAGACAAGAATTTAATGATACAATACTTTAAATATTTAAGAGTAATTTGAATAAGTACTAGTCATCTTAATAGCACAATTTATAAATGCTCACCAGGAGCAGACACTTTCTTATGATAAATTCTTCTCTTAGAATTCAGTAATGAATTAATTTTTAATAAGGCAATGATCTTGTTAGCATTAAAGGTGACTTCCTCTTTCTTTTCACATTAAAAAAAATAGGCCAAAATGCTCAAAGGGGTTAACCTCTAGGTGCTAGGTATAAAGACTGATGATTTTTCACACATTCTAAAGCCTGGCTGACATACCAAGAAAATAAAGATGTCATTTAATAGCGCAAATAAGTTTCAACTCAGCAGAATGAGTTACCTTAGAAATTTATTTCAGCTGAGAAATAAATCTTAGCTTTTGTATTAAGTTCAAAATAGAGTAACTTTTTAAGGCATTTTCTTAACTGTGGTTTAGTATTTTATAATTTTTGAAACATTTTTAATAGCCTACATTTTAAATGTTTCATAAATATATTGCCATATGTGTGATAATATATTTAAATACATTTATATTACTAATTTTTCCTCATGGCCTAAATTATCACTTATAATGTTTATGCTAGTATGATAATGCAACAATAATATTTTCTTTCAGTTTTTTAGTCTACCTTTCCTAAATGGTACTAATTTAAAAACTCAAACTCATAAATTAATTAAGGAATTTTGCTGAGAACAGAGAGGAAATTCTCTCTCTACAAAATGGGGAAGACTGAAACATTTCAGTGTGTGGCAAGAACCAGAAGAAATGGGAATCCCACAAGGATGGTTGATTTTTGACACTATAGCATAGCTTGCTATATATTTCAAAAACATTCCCTTTGAATGGAGAAATTAATTCATGAACATTTGCTCATAAACTGATGAGCAAATCATTTATTTGCTCATAAATTGATAGAAGCACACTCACGTAGTGTAATATAAAACAAGCAATCCAGACTGAAATATTTTAGAAATATGCATGAATTCTTATTTCCTATTATTTGAGGAAAAAACAGGGATGTACAGAGAGCAGAGCTTGTCTCAGTTGAGAGACAAGTTTAGGAGAAAAACACTCTGGAATGAGTGTTTTCTCTTTAAAAAAAGGGTTCCAACAATCCCTTTCCACCAATAAGAAATGAATACTAGTGGATGGAAGTGAAAAATACCCAACAGTTTATTGATCAACAGAATGCCCTCGTGGCACAGTAAAAGGTAAACAAATGCTAGATATCAAACTGTCAGACCTTACTCCCCCCACCACACACACCGGAACAAAAACCCAAAATGCCAGGGAAAAAAAAAAAGACCCAGCAGTTTGTACATGGTGGGAGAAAATGGGGCAGGTATTCAGGGGGAGGGGGCTTTGAAAAAGCCAACAAAGAGCCCCAAGGCTCCCCCCTCCCCCAGACCCACCTTACAGCTACAGCAACAATTTTTGGGCATAAAACAGATGATCAGGGAGTAGACTAATCATCATAAAATCACCCCAAGACAGAGCTCTAAACCATTTTCATGGGGCCTTCATTTAGAAGAGAGTAAAGTATCCCAGGGAGAACTTTGAGATATCAAATTTTAGAAGTATACAGGTATTGAATTTATTAGCCTGTACATAAATAAGAAGAATTCACACACACTATTAAATACCTTTTAAATTATACATATGGGCATACATAAAGTGTGTGCAGACAGAAAGTGGAGGCTTTCTGATCTTTGTCATATTATTATATACATATAGATCTTCAGCAAATATACACAATTAACCTAAGCCTCAAGGAAAGAAAGCATTGTGAATTGAACTGACATTGGCAGAATAATAAACTGTTTAATTTCTATTTTGAGCTTTTTTCCTTTCAAAAACCATTGCAGATACTAGTGAAAATGTGGGTGCTGTATTTGAGCATGCGCAGTTCTCAGTCTGAATAAATAAAAATAGGGAAAAAGAAGAAAGCATGGACACACATGAACTGGGTTTTATAAACTTTCTAGGATTTAATTTTCTAAGTTGATCCTAAATTAGATTTCCACATGTGGAATGTTTCCCCAGGTTCCTTGGCTGAGAATTGCAGTGGTTTAGCACTCTTGTCATCCAGGAGGGAATGTGACCTCAGGCTCCAGTCCAAATGGGTTCTGTTCTGCAGATGTACACAGATGGCCCTGTTCAAGAGCCCTTGTACCAAACAACTGACTTTTTAAAGACATGTTGTTGCTCCCAGATGTAACTACACTTCTGCCAGATTCACAGCTTCATCATTTTCATGACAAAGAAAAATGCTGAATCAGTGTTTCTAAGTGGAGGACTGATAGGTCTGAGCTATTTTATTTATCATGAACGGCTAAATTTATTGCTGTTTCTTGTTTGCTTTTTATTAGTCATGTACTATTTTCTCCATCTTTAAAATAAATTTTATGGTGCTAGTCTTGCTTTTACAGTCAACCCTGTGAGTTACATGGCATTTTACTGCCTTCAGACTTATCTTTCATAGCACTTGGGCTTTTCCTCCTGGTAAGTTATGTGAAAAATCTTAAGTGAAATATAGAGTTATTTAATGATGCTTCCTACATTAAAAAAATGTATGTTATTGATATTGTCTATGTTCACCATTATAGTATGTTTAAAATTTTATTAATATTTATCCAATTAAAAAATGTACTCAGCGGAAAAAACATGTAAACCAAATAGGTAACATACATGGTCATACAAGCTTTGGGGCCTTTTTCCTACCAGTCTCTCAACCCATTACTTAGACCTCAAGGAAATTAAGCTGTGATTTTTAAGTATGTCAGTGAATACATAATAAATTAACTGGAGGTTTTTATTTGGAGCTGAGAGCTAACATTTTCAAAATTCATTTCATACAAAAGAAAATCCTTTTGTAAATATGAATGGGACATGGCAACCTTGCTTGTGACAGGAAACAACAGCATGAGCATTAAATTAAAACATAGCACTTGCTGAATTCTAACTTGTTAAACTGTCATGTTTCGTTTGAGGGCAGTAGAGCAAGGAGAGATGGAAGCAGCTCAAGATCTGGCCTGGTATGTAAGTACAGAAAACCCCTGCCCTTTTAAAGGGCATTGAGAAAATGCTAATGGTTCCCACCACAGAGCTTGTGGAGATAAACCTAAAGGCTCATCTGTTACTATGGTCAACAGATTTCTTTTTTTTTCTTTTTTTTCTTTTTTTTTAATTCATAGACAAAAAAAATCTTATTTTCATCACATCTTTCTTTGAATAATGAGATATTTTCAAATTATCAGGGAAGAGCAGCTTTTGTTTGCTTACCCCATACCCTGTTATATCTTCCTCTTCAGTGTTTTACAACGTTTCAAATCGACAAAAAATGGAACTCAATGATGAGAAAGTGCAAAGCAAGAAAAAATGTTTGAACAAAGTTATAAATGCTGGAGAAATAGAAACGTGGACATTTAAATGTATGTCAAGCTTTCCATCCCTGCTATACAGCATAAATAACATGGGAGGATGTGGCTTCGCTACTTGAGAAGACATACATCAAAATATTTTGACACATTCAATAAGCTGTTGAGCACAACTAAAATGCTAAAGAAATAGATGAGCTGTAAAGAGGAAATATGCCAACATGTCAGGAGAGATGAACTGGATTATGTAAGAAAGGGACAACCCCTTGTTTCTCTTTTGTTTCTGTGGAGGAGCAGCAGAACCAGTACAAATGTGAGATAATGAAAGTTTAATTTCACAGTCCAAACCCCTTATCTAAAGCAGGACAGAGACACCCCTTCCTACTGTCAACAAAACCATAACAATGCTGGAGAAAGTTTATTTTTTTCTGAAGGACAAAGCAGTGTGTCTATCGGGCCAGATGTAGGAATCTGCATATATACTACACTGCGTAACTCCAACTGTACACTCTGTTTCCAAATACTCATTTACACATTTATTGAAGGTATCATCTTCCAGAAGGATAAACACTAGCATTGCGATAGCATAGCGATCCTGTTTTCCTCTCAAAGCACTAGTTTCTAAATATATATATATATATTATAAAAAAAGGAAACTTCAAGCAGAGCTGCTTCACTAAAGTAGTGAGTGATTTACCTGCTCTGCTTCAAATGCCATTACTATTCCTTTTGTAATATCAACTACCATACAGCACATTTTACCTGTATTCATTTTTTATTTTTTTACCAGGTTAATGCTTTTCAGATGCCTTTAAAGACATACACAACAATTTCTTTTAAAGACTGCCTCCTTTGATTTGAAGCACTGTGAAGGAACTGCAGTTTGACTTGTCAAGAAACAATACTGTTTCTTAACAATTGGCAGAAAAATGTTTATCCCAACACAAAAAGCACACAGATATAACTCATCTTCTGCCAGAAACAGTGCTATATGAATATGTTTTCTTAGATGAAAGCAAGAGAAGCTGGATGAGAAAACTGGCAAAACGAAAGCAGAAAATAACAACCACAGTGAAAGGTGAAACTTCTGCTGTGTTGATCTCGATGCAGTCCACAGTGACTTCAGTGTGGTCAGAGTTTCAGTCATCTGGCAAGGCTGAACTCTCAGTTCTCATCGTCAGGAGCCATGACAGCCAGGGAGCTCATACTGTGGTACTCCAGTTGTGTGCCACTTGCCTTCCTCTCATTGTATCCAACAAGCATCCTCTCTTGTTTCTCTTTGACTGTCTTAATCCAAGGTCAGCTTTTGCCGGCATCTTCTCATCTGACACAAATCTATAACTTTCTAATCAAGGCTCCCATCTCTTCCAGGCCTCCTTTTCCAGCCAGCATTGCCTGCCTTGTAAATCAATTATACACTCAGTTCCCAATCAGGATCTCTGTTCCCAGCTTGCCTTCTGTGCCTCACCTTATTGGAACCATCCATCTGGGCTGAATTTCCATCCTTGCACCACTACTGCTTACCTGCTAAATTAATCCTAGATCCATGCTACTTCAATTTAATAATAGGAAACATATCTAACTCCCATTTGCATCAATGTAAATGCTTTTAAATTGCTTGGCTAAATCACAGCAGAGATTGGATAAATAGAGCTCTGAAGATGTAGTAAAAGTTAAAGGAGGAAAAAAATCTCTGAGATGAAGCAAGCCCCTGATAGTCATTTCAAATTAAATATAATCATCAGGAAATTGATTTGGGGATAAATATGAAAATACCAAAACAATCACTTTAGTGTAGAGTGACAAAAAATGGCAAACAAGGCACTAGGTCGTGTCAGAATAGGGAAAGAAGAACTAATTCAATGTATCGATATAATGCAAGGCACCCTTTATAAACCTGAAATATCTAGGAAAACATAAACCAGTGTGTTGCAGGAAGATACTGACTTACAGGACCAGAAAACTGGACAATTTTTGAACAGTGAAGTATTCTGAACTGGAGAAGTATTGCACAGTGAAAAAAAGCAGATGGTTATAAAGAAATGTAATGGATATGGAATGACATAGATTGACATAGCTTGATTACATTTTTAGTACATCAATAAAATACACCAATTAAAATCATATCATAAGAAATAATACTAAATAGAAAAATACATTATGTAACACAAAAGAATTCATCACATATTTATAGAAGGAGTCGTTGCCAAATTTCTTTGCCCTCAAGCTGCCCCATAGCTACACAGACCATGTGCTGGCTGTTCCTGAGAACACGCATTGCTTGTCATCTTTGCTGATTAATAGAAATTACAGTGACAAATCCCAAATCCAAACTTTACCTGAAGGTGACATGTAATCAATACATTTGCATTCCCTCACAAGCAAGGATAAGGAGGAATATGATACCCTGAACTTACACAAGAATAAATAATCTTGGCTATAAATATAAGAGCTATCCATCACTCCTACTTATTTTCCCTGTCAGCTGCCTGGCAGCAATTTTTCACACTGGAACCAGGATCCTGGACATGGTGCAGTGCCGGGATTGCAGGAAGAATGTGAATGGGTGTCAGGTTATAAATTGCTGCTCTAGTCCCATATGGCACATAATCCTCCTGCAAGGCCAAACAAGGAACCACTGGATTTCACAAGGTGGTTTTATGAAGAAACAGAATCAGCAAGTTTGAAACAAGCAGCTCCTAGAGACATGAAGCGAAGCAAACTCAGCAGAAGGGAGTTCTAATATAACTCTCTGATTGCAGCCTGCTACTCAATTTCAAGTTCATCTTTGCCTCAAAATTGCCACTAGAGCTGAAATAACCAACAACAAGGACCTTTTTAGTACTGCTGCAACTTCAACCATAAAACTCATACAAAAAATCCACTACCCCACTCGGTATGACTAATGGAGCCACTGTATCTTCTGCTTGTAATAAGGGGCAAAAATTGACATGAGGGACTATTGAAGATCAGGTCTCTGTGATTGAAAAAACCTTGAGGCAAACATTCTTCCAAGCATCATCAGCAAGGAAGAGAGGCTCTCTGATTTCAAAGTTGGGTGAGCATCATCTGCAGCTCGTCGTTAGCACTGCTAGCAAGGCTGTGAGCAGCACTCATTGTGCCATCCCTCAGCCGTGTCACATCCATCTCCCACTAAGCCATATGGAAGACACAATGGAGCATGAAGATCTCTGAGCCCGAAAGGGATCATGAGACTTGCTGATTATATGCACTGCACTTTCTAAAAAGTATGTATTCCCACTTTTTTAAAAGAGACTTTCCACCCGATAATCCCTGTCACCAAGATAGAACACAGAACTGTAGAAAATATTATATACTTCTATCCCAATTGAATGCCCAAAGTTGCTTTAAAAATATAGGATATACATGAAAGGGAAATGGACACATCTGACTATACCAGGAATTCCTTCTCTCACTCAACTCCGATTAACATAATTAAACACTGCTATAGTGACTCAGGACTCAAACTTGCACTTTTAAACTCACTCTTGATCCTGAATTGACAATAAATTTTTTACCCCTTGAGAGTGGCAATAAGTGATATAAAAATTGAGCACAGAATATCCCAGAGATACTGACTTGATAGTAACAAATGTCACCTCTTCATGTGTCCCAGCAACACCTGCAACTTCTGACACAACTGCTCAGCCAGTTTCATTTCCATAGTCACAGGTGTGGGGGTATCAAGGTTATTTTTGGCCAGATGGAAATCCTCAATCAATTTCTCAAAGAACTAACTAGAAGAGCAGGATTTCCGTCCATTGATCTACTCCAATTTCACAGGGACATATTAAAAATGCTTGACTTAAAAAAATGCCAAAACACATGCATCCCATTACAGTGGTCAGCAAAAACATCTCATTGCTTGTTTCCTGTCACTCGGGCAACAGTTCCAAGCTCATCGAAGGTTGCTAGGAGAAACCAAACATTTGGACAAAACTTTCAAATATAAAGTGCAAAGAGAAGTAAAACAAATTTGCTTTTCCACTGTATGAATTTTATGGCTATTATAGGAATAGGACAGATCACAAGGTGCAGATTTAATTGATTTCTAAAAATGCATTTCACTGCTTTCTAGCAGAAATCCATTTTTAGTTTGCCATCATAAGAAGGGCATCACCAACACAGCTGTCCCCAGAGTGGTGTAAAGGGTCTGTAATTTTTTTTTTTTTCAATTGAAAATATTCTTACACATCAAACTGAAACAGCATCCTGAAACTGCTGCTGGCACAGATGTTCAGTGGAAATCTGAATAATAAATGTGAGTAGGAACTCATGTGAGTGATTCTAAGTCTAAAATCGAATGTTGCCCAACAATTCCGGTGGCTCTCAGCATTCCCCTGTGACTGAGGTAGTTTGAAGCACTGTAATAGATGTCTTTCCTTCATACTGGTAGTTAACCTTTAACTTCCCTTGGGAAGGACAACATCTGGAACTGCCTCTATTAGAGCATGTGACAGTAACCAGCTGGAATGTCTGAGGGATTACTGAACGTGCACACCTCCCAACCTGTGACATATGATGTATTATCCATTTGGCAATCTTACACATTTATACTGTCTCCCTCTAACATTTAAAATGTTCACAAGCTTGGATAAATAATCTGTTATCACAACCAGAAAAAAATAATACAAGATTTATAGCTTAGCAGGAGAACTGGGGGGCATTGCTAGAACTGAAGCAACTATATATTTCTCTTGATTTCTTAATTCTTTTTTGAGAGCTGAATGATCTTGACAAATCCCTCATGAAATAATTCAGTGTATTTTCTTTACGCAGTATGTACATTTACTGGCTCTTACTTCTGAAGAGTGCATTAGATATAGCTACATTCCTCAAATAATTTATCACCATTTTTGTCAGTCAGAGGTAGCTCAGTTCAGGTTTAAATGGTGATTATTTTCCCTAGACTGCTGCTCCTTTTAAATTATTTATAAGACTGAGGACATTTCTATTAAAAGATTTTATGTTTCCATGTAAATTTTCTAAACATTAAATAGTTTATTGATCATTGTTCAACACTTTTCAACCAATTATAGCAGAGAAAAGCTATTGGAAAAAACAATGCTGTACTTGTCCTCTAATTCCAGGTAATAGACAGATGGCATGATGGGAAACTGCTGAACTGCTGATGGCACTGAAGGATTTAAACACAATAAAGCTGCTTTTACTGGATAGAAAGCTGCATTCCAAAACTACATTTTTCAAATGAGGAAAGACTAGGGAAACTGGAGATCTTGCATTACATGGGGTATTAGGGAAAAAAACCCTCAAACAAACTGTTGGGGTTTTTAAAAATTTTTTCTCAGGTCCTTTTATATGCTCTCAAACTCAGAATGCAATTTGATTTAGCTATGACACAGAGTAATATTTTTTTAATACAAGGAGAAGAGCTCCATGTGCTTCTTTGCTGGATATGACCAGAAAAGGCAGCTGAGAGCTCCAGCTTTCTTTTGGGCTGGCAGTTTCCACACATGCAGTGATTCTGCTTTCAATGGAAAAGATACTATAATTTTTTCACTCTTTTGGCCAGTACTTAATCATCTGTTTTTTCTTCAAGTAGCTGAAATGTCCCTTAGTTACGTTAATTTAAAATTTGCCTAGCTGACATGAGGTATTAACAACACTGCATCTGTAGAAACTGCATATGCTAATTAGATATTAGATACTCAAAGCTGTGATAGACTCTCCCCTCACACTAAACAAAGACACAAAGTGTGCCAGAGCTTGTTTATGTACCTTTTGAGAGGTCTGCACAAACATAGGGCTTTGGACAAATGTACACTGATGCAGTCTGGTATTCACAGTGTGGGATTTAAAGAAAGAGGGCAGGATCACTTCCAAACTAAACTTGCAGCTTATTACCTGATTTCTTTAGAGCCATTTAGATTTGTTTGCCTATTGATCTCGGTGGCTGGGTCCGGGACCTCCCCAGACAGAAGAGGAAGGGAAAACCATTTTCAGAAGAAATAGGACTGAATATAAAAGTCAATAAGGATTTCTAAAAATAAATCTTAAAAACTCACCTTTCCCCAAGAACCATTCTCTGTCTTAGTCATATTTCTATTTAAGTAGGTGCTTAATAAATATCTTCCTGCTGGCTTTTTGGCTGCTATATCAACAATCTAACAAGGGCTGAGAATTTCATTTAAACATCTTTACCAGAATCCTTTACTGTTAATTAAAATTTTACTTTAATGCATCTTTAGATTTAAAGTCCCTTCTTTTTCCACCAGGTGTTGGCCTGACTTCTCTTTTGTCTATCCCCAGCTCCACCACCAGGATGGCTTAAAAACAGACATGCCCAAGGTGAATCTCCTAATGAGTCATTGCCTCCACAGCTTCACTGGCAAGCTGTTATCTTTGTGCTATAAAGCTTTGTTCTTCCAAACAGAATGATTATTCTTCAGTCTGAGCATGGAAATCCAGAAAATGTGCACCTTTAACAGGAAGGAAACAAGTACACATTTCTAACTGAAGAGCCCTAAGTTCATCCTGTGTTCAGATTGACAGCTCCTTACCAGAGTGCAGTTATTTAGAGAATATAAAAATCCATCTGAGCTAATGCAAATCCTTCCACCACTGTTCCCTTTCACTTATTTGCTCATGTTTTGGGTTTTTTTGCATAACTGTCTTTATATATAATTAGTCACAAAATAAATATAAATATAAATATTTCCTTTAGAATAACTAAAACAGCTTAACACACAGTACAGAACTCTTTCCTACTAGAAAATATTATTCAAGGACCTATGTATCCATTTCTTATATGAGAGATGGTGTCATTTACTGCAGAATGCTCAGAAGATTAGAATACCTTTCCTGTCATTTGATCTAAAGATAAGCGCATCAAGTTTCCTTTGCACTGAGAAGTGCAAATTCAATATCAGGACACCTCCTATAGAAAATAAATCACAGCTGTTTTCCTAACCTTTCCATCACTTGAAAACCTGAATCACCTTCATATTGTCTACAAAGATCCAACATTGTGTTTACCTGAAAGCAACGTGTACTCTCATGTCTTTTTTATATGCAGTAATTTTATTATGGGGATTTATTTTCAAAGGAAATTGAACAAGGCAATTTAAAGGCTCTCAGAGGAATAATAAGCAGTAGTAAACCTTGGTGGATGAAGCAGTTATTTCCTATTTATTTTTCTTTTATGTGTTCATATCAGAAATATGCCTATAAATGATCAAGCAGGAAACAACCTCAATCTCCAGGATAAAATGACAAAAATAATTTTCACAGAGAACCACAGACCTACTAATAGTATTTTTGGTAAGGCAATCAAGTAGAGTTGAATCTGTACAATTAAAGAAAGTGTCTGTTTTAAAAAAGGAATAAAACAGTGGGACACTGAAAAAAATAATGACTATGTAGATGATGTTCAAAGGTGGGATATCTTAAAAAAATTTTTGGGAAAAAAGAAGTGGGAAAAAGATAACATCAAAAGAATGCACAGAGAACACATCTGAGGTGAAAAGCAAAAACTGAGAAAATGGATTTGTTCCTTAGAAGTGGTGTCTGCAACTGTAAATTAAGGAGAAATTACTTACAACTGGAATTATATCCATGCTCCCCTTTCAGAATTTGAGAAATGCATGGACCAGGATACAAAAAAGCCAAGTTACTGAAACAGAGTACTAGTTGGTGAATATAATGGAGTAATGCAATAAAGAAAATTGTGGAAACAATGAAAAACATCACTAACAGCATTCAAAAACAAGTTGTGCATTCCTTTAATGTTGAGGTGGGGAAAATAAAACCAAACAATGCCATCTGAGAAGATATCAAACCTAAAACAAAGGTCTGCATTTGACACACAAGAGAAAGAGCAAACAAGACTATATATTCCAGATTTCCTAGGGAAGAAAGCGATAGAAAAAGAAGTGTTATTGATGGCAAAAGGAACTGGAGAAAAAAAAAAAGGATTTTTTTTTTTTGGCAGGTGTCAAGAGAAAGGCAGAACTTTAAAATTAATCAACCATTGTTAAGGACTAAACTTCAGAGGTACCGCACATGGATCAGGAAAGATGGCACTGAAGGATTAACACTCTCAGAAAAATAAATACAAGTGTGTAAATGAGGTCAGAGATCAGTAAATTCAATGTGTTTTATGAAATCTGTTTTTAGATATAAGTGGGCAGAAATATGATTTCATGCATTAGGAAGTGGAGAAGTTATTATCTAAACCAACAAGAATGGCAGCAAACCCTCCAAAACTGCATGTACTTGTTATAGCAGTTGCTAAGGAAATACATAGAAATGTTGAACTGGAGTTACATGCCATTAAAAAAACCAAATCAAAACACCAAATTGAATTAAAGTATTTATTTCACCATCTGTTCTATACAAAGAAAAAGTTATGAAAATTTCAAGAGGCTTTCAAGAATAAAGAAGAGCAAAAGAATTGTTAATTAAAACCAGCAGGGGCTGATCTCCTCATTCTCTGAATCTCCTTTGATCTTCCTTAAAAAGCGGCCAACTGTCTAGACACCCAAACATCTGGAGTGAAGTCAAAGAGGCCACAGCAGTTTATTCATGTCTCTGCCACAAGCCCCTTCATGTATATTCTACTTGTCCTTTTTGATTCCACTTGTCCTTTTTGATAGATTTCAAAAAAAATAAATAGAATGGAAAAATTATTCTTTGTGATACATTCAGGTAACTTTCCAAGACTTCAAAAAGGGTCTCAGGATCATTTTAATTCTGAAGCAGGTAAATAGGTGCTTCTACAAAATCCACTATTTAGTGCTCTCATTATTTCAGAGGACAGCACAAAAGAGAAGTCAGTGAAAATGCTCTGAAATGGTCCATCAAGATGGAAGGAACTGTGAGGGCTCAGGGTGATTTCAGGTTCTGCTTAAGGAAAGGGAAAGCAACACCTAGAGTACATGTTTGAATTTTTGTTTTCCAGTATAACAGCCTATTTTCTCTTTATTTCTATTTTAAATTACTCCAAAAAGGTTTGCTCAGCTGTTGTAAACACTGAAACTTTCAGTGTTTAATTGTTTGATGTAGAGAGTCAGTGGAAAAGCAACCAAAGCACTGCTGAAATAAAACACAGCCCTGAGAAACCCCACTGATATGGCCACAGAACTCATGCCACAAGCTCAGTGCACACCATGGCAATTATCTTGCAAAAGGCCAGGGCAAGGTGCATAAAAAACTTTGGGGGGGTTTCTGCTAAGTCTCCATGTTCTACATTTTACAGCTTGAGCCTGTGTAGAGCTGCAACACAAGTTGTGTGTTTATTTGTAGCAAGTTATTCAGTAAGTGGAGCTCCCAATTACCACTTGCTTAATTCCAGTATTATTTCTGTAGAAGTATAGGTTTCATCATAGAAGAAAAGTTACATGAAGAAAGCTTAATATTTCATTCTGGTTTTTTTATTTTCATTTCTTTCTGTGTTACAATGATCCCAGAATGTAGTTAATGGTAGAATATGGTCAGGTAATTGCAAGCAGATCAGAGCACTTTAGGAAGTTAGTGCCCTTGACAGCTCATCCTGTGCAGACCTGTCACCCACTACAAGGCAAAATGAAATAATTTTGCATATGTTTCTTTCAAGGAAGGACTGCTGGGTACATCCTCTGTCGCCACAAGCTGAAGATTCAAAATATTTCCTCCGTTTTCCAGTCTTTAAGCACAATACATTCCATATAGAGACATAAGCACATCATTACAATATTATTAATACTAAGCCAAATCCTATAATAATTATTTGTTCCCACAGAAGTTGTGGCAGGCACAAAGGCCAAACCACTTAACTCAGTGACGTAGAACAAGAGCTGTGTTTCTGCCAGGAACATCGCCCCCTCTGCCCTCTCTGCTGGTAAAAGTGGCAGCTGTAGAGGAATCAGACACCTGCTGCTAAGCAGCGGCTTCCCATTAGTGTGACTGAAAAGTTTCCTGAGCTTTCTCTCTTCCACAGAAACATCTACTTCAGCTTAACAACAGTAGGACTGTTACAGAACACATATTTAGAATTCCATGGTTATCCAGGATTTGTGAGTGCCTCTTCTCTGAGCCAGCAGTGTTACTCTTACAGAACTCCTGCTTGATTACAAACTGTATTTGATCTGAGAAACTGAACACTGATTGCAAATCAAACATTTGATCTGGGAAATTAAATATACAGTTACACACTCAGCTGGCTCTTTTTGAAATGCTTTAAGAGGGTGGTCCAATGGAGGCAGGAGAAGTAAGGCATTAAGAGACACAATACTGAGAGGAGAAAGATGCACTACATGAATTGAAGAACGTTTTTTCAAGAAATAGTGGTCTTTTTGCTCCCTCTCATGTTGCTAGAGAAAAATTTCCGTGAAATATATAGGCTGACATGCTTCTGGAATTGGTAAGGCCCAGCAGGGTCTGCTGCAGGAACTCCAGACTTCCATCCAAACCTGGCACAGATCTGTTTCTGAATGAATAGCAAATCTCTGCTTCCCTCTCCTACATTCATTTCTGAGTAGAACTCAAGAATTAGTAATGGTGACATCTTAAAACATGACACTTCTCCAAAGCACATCTGGCAACTCTAAAATCATCCAAGTCTCTCCCTGCTGAGAAAATAAGCTTTTGAATGGCCATCTAAAGGATCTTTACCATGATCACTGTCCTGCACAGGCAGGAACTTAAAATTCTGTGTTAATGTTTGAGCTAAAGTGATATCAAATTAAGATTAATTTTGAGGTATTAAATATGTATGAATAAAACAGCAAGAAAATCACGTTCAAGAAATGCATGCAATTTACTGGGTTTGACTCTCGCTTCACTTAACATTATAGCAGTTACAGCGATCAAATTATTGTTTATTTACTCCAGAGAATCCTGTTCCCCATTACACTGGATTCCAGCCACTCTAAATCTGATGAACAATGGGCGTATTTTGGTGAGAGGTTTTATTTTAACTCCTTTTTTTTTCCTGCTCCAAATGCTATTTCCAAAGGTTCCTATCCAAGTTACTAGATGATGCTACAGTTTTCAATGTTACTGTATTTGGCCTATAATTTATATAAACCTATCTAACATTCTGTTTCTCCAACAAGCTTTCAAGTAAGCCAGGTGTGGGACCATCCTTCAGTGACGTGCTCTCAAGGGCATTAATAAATTAAAGAGTAAGCCAGGTCTATTTGAAAGGTGAAATAGGGGTTTTGATGATACCTGATTAAAAAAATAAAATGTAAATTTATTTGGTTTTTTCCTGAGGAAAAACATTTATAAATATATCCAGCGCTATTAAAAAGTAACATTTTTTTAGAGATGCACTTGTTTTCTTGAGGGGATTTTTTTGTTGGTTGGGGTTTTTTTTTGTGAGAAGGATGGATGAAAGCTGCTCAGCTTTTGTCTGTGTTGAGTTCTGGTTAAGACTTTCCAAGCAATGGAAAATAATTCAACTCCACATTTTCCGGGCAAGGCGAAGGAAAATGCTGTTTACTTGCTCTCTATTAAGAATGTCTTCCATTGTTACTAAATTATGTCTCAGTATATCCAGAGCTCCTGCTTGTGTCTGGAGCTCATCGAGAACAGTGCTGAACACAGAGTGCCCATCCCAGAACATTTCCACAGACATTAGACATGGATTCAGCCTCAGTCTTATTTCAGTGTCTCCTTCAGCCAAAGGTTTTGTACACACACTTGGTAAACCTGTTCATCTTGTATCTCAAATTCTTTCAACAATCTGGCCACCTTTGTTCAAGTTATTCACGACAGAAACTTACAGACATGCCCAACACAATAGGATTTTCTACCATTTCTATCTTGTTTTTTTCCTGCATCTGTTCCAAAGCTTATGGCCCCAATTACTGCTTCTGTTTTTGCAACTTCACTGTGGATTCAGAGAGAATCAGGATGTTAGAGGACAACAAAAACCCGTGTGTAACAGCCCTCAAAGTTAGTTCCACACTGTGATCACTCATCCCCTGACCACTGCAAATCTCCTTCCTCCTGGGAGAGAAACTGTGGCCAGGAAAACAAGAGTCCACACTGTAGCTTCTCTTAGAGTCTACCCCCCTCTCTTTGAAAAGTCTCTCTGTTAAATTTTTAAAAATGCCTTTTTTTTAATAGGATACAGAAGAAGCTTTTCATATTCAAACCCTGCTGATTTAAAGCTTACTATCAAGTAGAAACACAAAGCATGAATCAGCACTAATTCCAAAAAGATGCTAAAAGGTTCCTTTCAAAGAAAATTAAATTCCATTTACAGTGAGCATCACAAAACCATAATCACTTTACTTTTTCTCATGACCACATACATCAATGTTTGTTCCCGCTCCTACATGACTGAAAAATACTGGAAAGTTGGGGCAGGAAAATTCAAGATTAGGCCAACTAAGCCTCAGACTGGTCCTTCAAATGACATTTTAGGTTGTGCTTTGGTTCTGATGGGATTCTTTCCTAAATCAGGACAGCAGAATGGGATCTGAAATAGAGCACAGTGACTGATAATTAGAGCAGTGGAGATTAGAGAGAAGAGAGTTCTCCAGCAAACATTGTTTCACTTCCGTACAATTAGCACCTTATTCAAGAATTTGGTATTATTTTTGCTAATTGGGTTTTCCGTTGTTAATGGGATCATATCAGAAATTAAAGATCGCTGATGATTGGTGTCTGACTGGTTGCCCCAGTGAGAAAAAGCAAACCTCTCAAAGTGCCAAAGCCCTGGAACTGGACCTACCTCTGGATCTCATGTAGTGAAGCAGGGCTTGATCCAGCTCTTTGCACCACCTGCCTCCCAGCCTAGTTGAGGAACTCCAAAAAAAAGAGGAGACTTAAGAATTCTCTCTCATTTCCCTCATCCTGAAAAAACAGAATGTCCCAAAGTGGGCCTAGAGCCCAAAGTTTACACTGTGCTCACTGTTCACAACTACACTGACAGCCAACGTAGAACAGAAATTGCTTAATAAAGAATGTCAGTGCTTAGCAAAATTTGGCTTTACAAACTTGTGTCCCACTAACATGCAAAATTCTGGCTTCTGTTACACTGCACCAACCAACCCATTGTACCAACCCAGCTGCACACAAAGCTAAGAAGCTGAATTTTTAAGAGCTCAAGACAAAATACTGAAGTCTTGCCTCAGAGAGGCACAAGAAATTTTTCTCCTCTTGTTTAAATCCTCCAGTACTTTCTCATAAAGGCTTCATAAGATAAGAAATTATTATTTTTTCACATGGAGTAGACGGTAAATTAGCATTCCAGTAATACCTTCAAATTTAAATGGATTATCTTTGATTTCTGTAGTTAAAGTATTCATTAAATGCCATTTTACCAACTAGAAATTAGAAGCAATTATGCATATGCAAGTAGTCACAGAGTAAGAACATTTCTCCATTTAAAACAGACAGAATTATTTACTGTTGGCATGGAACAATGCAACCTTTTCCTGTGCTCTAGGAATGTCCCTGGCAGCAGTAGCAAATACAACAGCTATTGCAATTCTTTCAGCACAGTATCTCCTATGAATGAAGCTACAGCACACTACGGGACTTAGACTAGGTAACACTGCAAAAAGCTAAAACTCAGCCTGAGAAGTACACAGCCCCTTGTCTAACTTTATTTTTATTACCAGAGCCTTGTATGTTAATGGGGGTAACTCCAGTGGTTAGGTAAGCACGTGTTAAAGTGCTTTGTCCAAAGGTCACACTATGCCAGGGTGCATCTGAAGAAAGGCTGTAATGTGTGTGTGTGTGTGCATCTCTGTAGTCATGAAAAAGGGAAATAATCTGTAGTCAATAAATACAGTGAGTGAATTATACCATTTCTGCACACAATGCATTATTACACCCCTTCGCTTTCTGAGGCAATATCCATTCCCTGAGCTTCGCACCCTCCACTGTCACTAGAGCAGGGAGGCAGATTCACCTGAGCCCTCACCTCCCAGTACTCCCTCACAGCTGGACTCCCCACTGTGCTCCAGTGACAGCTCTTCCATGGAACATGCTGCTTGTTCTACAACACAGTGCAAGCACAGCGTATTCCAACTGCCTCCCCTTCATCCCTCCTCACTGCTTCCCACACCCTCATGCAGCCTCTCTGTTCCTGCACCCCCACTGTGCCAGGTCCCCGTCACCATTCCAGCCACAGAGCAGGAATTGTGCTAAGCAGAGAGCCGCCACACAGCTCCCTGAACTCTGTGCAAGCCCTTTCTCCAGGCGGAGGAGCAAAGAAATCCAGGTCAAAGTGAGCACCGCTGCAGGTGTGCTTAGCAAGAGGAGCTCCAAATTACACCAGGGGGGCTGTGCCAGCCCCACTGATTCCAGCAGCAGCTGCCACCCCTCCGATCTATTACATGTGTAAATCCAGCATCTCAAGATCTGGATCAGTTACTGGAATCCTTAGACTCCAGAGTTTCCCACATTCCCAGGGGCTGGTGGCCAGTTACTTGTTACAGAACCAAAAGCTGAGCCAGCATTGCCTCACATGGAGAAGGCTTATTACACATTTCTCGGATTCAATTTAGAACTGGTTTTAACAACTGCCACAACTACTTTGAGGTCTCATACTCCACAGTCTACAGATGTACCACACACAGAACCCCAGGGTCCAAAGCTATGAAGCCAAGGGAATTACGATGGCTAAATTGCTTCAGATTTCTTCTGAAACTGTCAGAGGAGCAGTGTCACCATCAGTTTGCTGCTCACTTTAACAGGTCTGCACTGTTACTTAAACAAGCCTCATATTTACAATTTAATAAATAACAAAATATGTACAATACTAAGTGAATTGCTGTAAAGATACTGATTTTATTACAGTGAAATACTAAGATGCCAGCCTGCTATGTTAATCAATATGGTTGCCTTGGTTGCACAAAGATAATTAAATTTTAATTGAAATTCACTAAGACTAAGATTACCTATAAATATTTCAACAAAGAGGACAAAAGGAGAATGTTAATATTTTATTTATCATGGATAACACTTTTAAAACACCTAACAAAAAACAAAACAAACAGAAAAAAAGAAAACTGAATACAAATTTTTTAAGGAGTAATAACAAATGTATGAATCCAAAATTCTTTACCTAGATACTCAGTTTTTACTTCAGGCTCAGCAAGACTTAAGTTTATCACTATAGATGACCTTTGACAGTCCAAACTGAGAACAGGAGAAGATGATCTCATATTATTAAGGTCTGTTTCAGGCAGACACGTGGATCCCATGAGAACAAGATGGAAACAGAATCATAAAACAGGTTCTTTTCCTCATTCACTTAAAGAAGAATAGATTTATTCCACCTATATTAACATAAAACAGTGGATTTGGATTACACTAGTTGCCCTGGAAGATCACCCTAGATGATCATCCTGGAAGTGAGTTAAGAGTGCCCAATTCCCCAGCAAATTCCAGTGCCACTATCAGAGACACAGGGTTTCTGAAAGAAATCACCAAGAGGCTCTAAAATTCGGGCTGGACACCACATGCACAGGGTCTCCATCTACCCAGGCCAAATTCCCCCTTGGATTGCTCTGAAACATTAGTTCATAGCCACAAGAGTTATTGCTAAAAGCCTGTTCTTCCAAGTTCAGTGTAGCTGTTGCTACCTGGTGCTGTTCCTGTCACTGTGAGTACCTGACAGCAATGTTCTGGGGGGCAAGAACACACAAAACACAAGGGGTAAGACGTGTCCACTTTCATAGGTTTAGGGTCAAATTCCACACTTGGGTAGCGTGAATGGCTTCAATGGGTATGTGTAGCACTAAAGGCTTCATTTAGCAATTTTTTGAGGTAATGACCTCAGGTGTGAGACCTGAGCTAGAGAAAAGAGTATCAGTTTTAAGTGATGTTCCCATTAACACAATTTTTACATGAAGGAGTAGGCAAAGCAATCTTGAGTGCACTTTCTGTCACAGCACTACCTGTACCTGGAATTATACACAACCATCCAAATCTCACACTTGGCTTGGAAAATTTACCCGCAATGGTTCATAGTGAGAAGAAACTACCGATTGTACCTGCTACTTCAGTTCATCCAAAAGTTACCAGTGGAAGGTGGATTTTAAATCACTTGCACTAAGGGTCTTTTGCCCTGAGAAAGAAGTGCTTGATTGTTACAACTATTCCAACTGGTTCTCAAAAATGTTAATGGAGAAAATATTGCCACTTGCAAAAAGATCAAAATAGCTCTCAATAATGTTTTAAAATATTGACTATCTTTGAAATCATAAAAGGAAAACAGAACCCTACTCTGGATTTCAGATGGTAAGAAACAATGCGGTAGAGCAAATTATCGTGGTGCACATCTGGGATACACCATCCCTGGAAGGGCCAGGAACAGATGTTTGACGTTTGCAACAGCAACTGCTATTCCCATACCAGTACCTGATGCAATCATGCCTAGCCTGATAATGTACTTCATGTGCTTCACGCTGCATACACCAAATAAAGCAATACAGAATGAGCAAAACAAGAGACAGAAGGAAGGAAATGAACAACAGCAGCCCCGCTGCCTCTTTTCCTACCGGGGTTTGCTTTCACAACCCATCTGCCTTGAAGATGCAGCAGAGCGGGAGGAGCATGGCTGTGCCAGCTGCCCCTGGAGAGGGCTCCAGTCCTGTCCTTGGCACCAGGCACTGCCACGGTGGGAACATGAGCCACACTCAGGTGGATGCACACCCACATCCAGGGAATCCCCACGGCCATGGAAAGGTCCTCCTTCGCAATCACTGGGCCACAGCACTAGAGTGCCCTGCATCTTAAGACACAAATATTTTGCATTAAGCACTCGGAGTACATCTCATTAAGTACATCCCAATTTCTGCAGGACATGGGCAGAAGCAGCTGTCATTTCCTTTACAGCAGCAAAGGTTTCTTAAAAATAAAAAAAAAAAATTCAAAAAATCAGAGCTACATAACACTGTTTAAGAGACTAAAAATGGCTGCAAAAAAGACCTAACAGGATGTATTACACTTTCAGGAATCTTTGCTATGGTACATTTAAATCCTTTATACTGAGGTGTTAGGTAAAATATCTTATTCTGAACATTTGGGTATTTGATCAGTGTCTGTTTGGAATAAAAGGAATGAAGCGGGGGGGGGGGGCGCTGTGAATGACAATCATCAACTGGGAAGCCCTGGAAAGTAGATTTCAGCACATTATATGTAATTCAAGGAAAACTGCAATACGTGAATTGAAAAGTTTATGGTTGCTTTTCAGAAATCAGATTATAAACATTGCACTGGGTTTTATTTTCCTTGTTGATTCTGTGCTGTTGCAGAATCCATTACATGATATTTTTGGAGGTGTTAATGGACACCAGCAACAAAAACCCACTCCTACCTATAGCAATTTTATCTTATCCATATGGAAGGTAGCCAGTTTATTTCAAGATAATTTTCATAAAATGTGCCAAATGAAAGCCACGGAAAACACAAAGAAAACATACACTTCAGTGAGCAGAAAATCCAGCTAAAATAAGAAGCTCAATATGAATAAAGAATTCAAAGGTGTTTGGTCAGTTTTCAGCAATTTTAGACTTTAAAATCCATGCATGCAACCAAGCACCCCTTCCAACCCAACAATGTGGGGTTTTTTTACTAATACCACAAAAGCTGTATTTCCTTCAGATTTTTACATATTTGTATTTAAATTTAGAATGCTTTATTAATTTAATCATTAAATTGATATTGTTAATGTATTTCAGATTTATGTTATTGATTTTGCAGCAAGAAGAAAAAAATCTATTAAGTACTATTTAAGTACTATTAAAAAGAAAAAAGGCAGATTTAAAAATTGTCAAGGATATTGAAATGACCAAAACACTTGAGTCCCTCTTAACCAGTTCAATTTCCAGGAGCTAAAGATTCTCTGCAAGAAAACTACAACCAAATTCTGCAAGAAAACTTAAAGTAAGTTACTTCTGAGTTGCTGATCACTTAAATTATTTACTTTTTTCAAATATAGCAGAGTATTTGACAATATCCTTGCCAAAAGAAACTTCAAAAAGTAAAATATAATTTAAAAATTTCTCCAATAGCTCACTGAAAATCTTTTTCCATTTCTTCCCACAAGTCCCAAGACCATAAAATTACTATATCACAAAGAAACCTTAAGGAGGGCTATCCATTAATTTCTTTTGGTCTTGTTACATCCAAGCTGTACACAAGGATAAGGATTATTGCATCCCTTGAATATTGCATTTCCACTAAAACTTTTGCCTGACTTGTTACATCTGAAGAGCTAGAATATTTTAATTTATGATCATACTAATTACATCTAGGGTATTAGTCCCTAAGTTCTTCAGTTCTAGGATAATTCTAAATTGTGCTAAGTCTCCCATTTGAGCAATTCCTGTAGGGAGCATTATCTCTTAATTCTAGCCATGCAGACATGATGGGCACTTGTTTAATTAAGTAAACTTGCAAACTCTTCCAGTATATAATATTCACATCTCTAGTAGCTTAGTAGGTAGCTTTATCCCAGCTGCAATTTATTCCTCACTTATAAAGTTATATTTAGAAGTATCCCTAATATACAGAATATGACCATCTAAAAATCAAATTATACAGCAGCATTATGGCAAAAGACAAAGCACATGTTTTAACCTAAATATTTTCCATACTTATACAGGAAATGCCAAATACTTTAAAAAAAAGCAGAATAAACAGATTCCCAGGTGAAGTTCCTGGCCAAACTGTGAGATACCAGAAGCAAAGAAGTACTTGCCAGTGCAGTTTATCAACAGTATCAGATTTAAAGGAATTGGAAACTTTGTATTTGAAAACACAGAAGTCTGACTAAAATTAAGGGGGTTTTTTGAAAAGAAGCAAACCATTTTTTGCCTAGTAAGTGAAGAAATACTGAGAAATCTTTACATTAATAAATGTATGACTAAAAGGATGCAAAGGAACCTTGACAAACAGCTATGAACCAGGTGTCTGTGATTTGTTAGATTTCTTTTGCTGTTTTGTGTAGGGTTGAAGGAATTTAAAGCAAATTACTTAGCTTGATCCCTATCTCTCACTCCAAAAATTTCAGGGAAACCTAAACAAGAGTTTTTCTTCCATGATTTCCAAATAATTAGACTATTGTTCCAGTAAACAGAAAAATGTGTGTCTCCATTCTCTTTGTCACTTGCTCTTGGTCTGTGTCAACTTCCCAGTGACACCTAGTGATGACTCCACTCACAGGGAGCATTTGGATTTTCTAGTTAATCAGACTTTTGAGTAATTACTACATTCTCTGAGACAAGTTGCCTCAATACAATTGCTTCATGCTTCTATTTCACATACTTAGAAAAACCAGAAAATTTGAAACTTTTATAAAAATAGGACTTAAGAAAAATATTTAGTTTCATCACAACTTGAGTAAATAACCAGAATAAAACTTAGATTTAATCTACATTAATTAGCCAACTAGGATTGTCAACAAAACTCACCATGCATATCAGATGGAAATATAATACAATTTTTATTGCTTGAAATCTAAACAGAAGTTCCCCAGGATTGCCATGGCCTAGAGTATGAGGGGAGAGTTCCCAACACACATCATGTACTTCGTATATTGTGCTAGCACTATCTAACGTGTCACTGAAATCGTGAACCTCCTGAATTTTAGAGTATTACTCAAGCTTTCTGTTACAATCTCATTGCTCACTAAAGCCTTAAAGCACTCTAAAGCCCTTGATCATTGTAATTCACCTGAAGCTCAGCCTTTCTTTCAAAATTAGCTGACTTATTAGACAGCAAGGCAACCTTTGATAAGAAAATGTATGAAGTTCAATACAGAAATGCAAATTAGATTTCAAATGAATTATTTCTGTCTCTTGTGAGTTAATATTGTATATGATTTATTTTAAAGCTGGCAAAGGCAGAATTTCATCTACATTTTTAAACTAATTTTCTACTGGATAACAATATCTGGCACTGGCAACTGAGGGAACTGTCATTTTTAGCTCACTCCGCCTGGCAAAGTTGATGACAATCTCTTTTGCAGGTAAGCTGTTTGTCAGTTCTACTGTCAAGATGCTCTGAGATGCTTACACAGGGAAACTATTATTAATGAATCATTTGAAAAGAAAATTGTTTCTTGTTCGTCGCTCTCTGCTGAGCTCAGCGAGTTCTGTTCCTTTTACAGCACACAGAATGTAGAACTAAAGAGCACAACGAACCATTATGGGGAGAACCAGGAGCACCTTCAGCAGCTGGGGATGCCTTATGGAATGACATGACATACTGCTGCAAACAGTGCTTTAAACCAACATATCTCATATCAGGTGTGAGTTACTTGAAATGGACCTTGAAGACACACAGACACAGCTTCTGTTGATGGCAACATTGGAGGGATGACAGCACAGGCCAAGTTTTGGTGAGAAAGGATTCACTGCTAATCACTGCAAACTAGCTACCAATGAGGTAAATTAGAAGCCATTCATGGTTTTTTGTTTGCAAGCTACACCCAACCCTAACATAAGATTAATAAATCTTATTCTTTCCTTACTGAAAGTACACTGTGTTTAGATTGTAATTGCTGTGCACAAGGTAAAATGAACTCAGTTGTTCTACATGTGTCACATGCCAAGTGAATAACTCTGCAGAAGAAAGGCAAAACCAGTCTGGCATATATTTTCTGCATTCCACTGAAGTGCCATTTTCCCAGGCACTGCCTGAGGCAACAATCACCAACAAAGCTCTGTGCGAACATTGAAAATGAGAAAATCACAAATGAAAAATTAACGGTCACAGCCACTTTATCAACATCACACAGACTGACTACGCAAGTTGACTTAGCAAACCTGACTTACATTACCTTCTCATTTTGCTCTGACCCAGTGGTTTAGGATGCACGTCAAGGAACATTCATCAAAATAAAGAACTTGTTATTTTGCCACTAATATTTATTTGGCCCATAAAGTCACTTTTTGGGTTTTTTTCGAAGGCAGACATGGGAATTTCAAATGTTCTATAGGAAATAGTTTATTCATACCCTCAAGTTTTTAAAATACCATAGCTGTAATGAATTTTGGTACACAAACCCTGGTTTCATCACCAAGACAATCATATAACTATTCCTTGCTGTCAAGTCCTAACCACCTGCACATATGGAAGTCATTATAAAGTCAGTTAAGTGGCTGACTATAGGTCCATGGGTTTATTTCAGGTTTCTAAGTAATTATTGACTTAAGGCTTCCATCTTACAGTGATTTGTAGAGCCAGCTGCAAATGCAATTTGCGCTAAGCTATGAAAGTGACTATTACTACCTTTTCACTAGTCCAGCTCATAGATGGGTAGCACAAATTACACTGCTTTTGTGCATACACGTTTGGTCACTAGTTCAGAAATATCTGGAAGATTTGGTTATTTGGTTTTCTATTTGGAGGTTTTGTTAAACTAACTTACATATACAAAAAGAGGTGGGTCTAAAAATTTTAACTGGAAGTAATAAAAACATTGAGAAGCACAAAACCACATGACACAGAGATTTTATACAAAATGCAAGGGTTAGATAAGGGAAACTGAACACAACTTTTAATCAATCCAATAATATTTTCAATTTTAAAATAGAAATGCCATTGAAATCACTTTCCATTTTATTCTGTTCAGCAATTATTTCCTTCACTTCACTTCATTAGTAGTAATTATTTCCTTCACTTTGTTAGTATGAGAAAATAGGAGTTAATGGAGTTTCTACAGATGTCTTCTGTCTTAATTCCTTAACTTCAACTCCCTGCCATGCTCCCAGTGACACTCCTAACACTCAAGAGATGCCAAAATTATGACCTATCTGCATATGCATATTGATTATCTATGTGGTTGCTGCTTAACAGAATTTATAATGGCTGAGACTTGCTTGTCTGGTCAGCAGTGGGAATGCTCATTTCCTCTGCACAGCTGCTGAAGGTCACAAAACTCATAGGAAGCAACACCACAGATTTATTTTTTTCTCCCTAGTTAGATTTATTGACAGTAGTCAGTTGGTTTAAAAGACATAATTAACACAGGTGGATTTAATTAGATATTCTTCAGTTTGTTAAAAAATCAAATAAAAAATGCATTTCATTTTCCCATACTTGCAAAGACCAAACTCCACCACACACCTGTAAGCTGCAGAAACTTGTACTTCGAGTATTTAAATAAGATGCACTAATTTCACTATCAGACTGAACTTCATGACAAGGAAATTAAAGTTTCTTCCGAAGTAAGGAAATGTTTCAAAATTCAGAATTGAAATATCCAGTACTCTTATAAATGAAAAATTCAGTAGCCTTTTCATGATTCGTATCCTACCCCTGTTGCTGAAAAGAGGAATCCTCTAAGCTTAACACAAAAAACACAGACACAAGTTTTTTCTTCAGACATCCCAAAATTATCACCTTTAAGATAAGATCCACTTGATATTTTTTTTCCTCAACTCTTTGAAAATGCTTGAAAAATTTTATTAACATATATTGAATATAATATATATATATTATTTAAGAGGAGGTTCTTACTACATTTTGTAATCAACCAAGCCAGAGTTGTAGGCTCCCTCAGGTACAATGTTAGGAACAGATGGTCATCTATTCACCTCAAAAGAAAATTGGTGTTTTGATAATGAAATCTTGATCACCTGCCATCTGCCTGCTAACGATTAGGAGCAACAGGATCATTCATCTGAGGAGAAGCGCATCTTGGACAACTTTGAGGATTCTTATGCTCTTGGTTCACAAAGTAAATTAGACATCAAATATTAGAAAGGTTATCAGTGAATTCAAGGTCTTCTTTTATTTTGTCGGGTTTTGACTTTTTACTGAGATCCTACCTGGAAATTATATGTATATTAAACTATTCAGTTTTCTGAAACTACATACACATAACCCCCAAGCCACCATTTTGTAAAGTTTTGGCTTCCCAAAACAAAGGCATAAGGTGAAACTTGAACTCTGCAACAAAAGCCAAAGTAATAAAACCTGTTGGTTTCCAAGCTACTATTTGCAAACTCCAAGTCCAGCAGCAGGGGGAAAGTCTGTAGCTGACCCTTAGCCAGCCAAGCATTTGCTGTGGAAGGGCGTGTCCCCCTGCCAGCTGTTTCTTTGAGGCAATTCCTGCTTGCAGTTGCTACGGTAAGGTTTTTATTGAACACAAAAATAGCCAACTACAGCGTGTAACTTCACATAGAGAAAAGTTCTCTCTCTCAGGGGAAAACAGAACACGGTTCAAAAAAAAAGGTCTTGCACCCACTGTGCCTATAAAGGGTAGGGATTTTTCTCTGATTTTCCTTTGTACTTCAGTAGCTTTCAGACTGCTTGAGCTTAACAGACCAAGAAATTATTTCTGTGGATGTACAGGACATAACGTCTTCACTTCTGAGGCTGGCTAGCACAACATCATCCCCTGACCCTCTGTGAAGTCTCCTGCTCTCTTGCCTTGATCATCTTCCTGCTGTGACCAGCTCTCTCCAAGTTAGCATCTTGCCCCTCTCCCTGCCCAAAGCTCAGTGAAGCCCAGACACAGCACAGCCAGACCATGGCAGATGAGCAGTTGTCCCCTTCGTCCTTCTCCTGGGACATGGCTTTAACACAGCACACACAGGGCTGAAGGCAAACAAATTGTCAGGTTCTACCATCTGGCATGCATCGCTCCTTCCCTCAGGAATCTGAGAGGGATTCCCTCCAGATACAACGCAGTGCTGTGTCTGTGCCGTAAGGGGATGTTCCTGGACAGTCAGAAGTATCAGCACTTTTGCTTGTCATGTTTCTACTTACATGCCATATGTTTGACAAGAACAAATTTAACCTCATACATTTTGAATTCTCTTTCTTCACAGTACCTTCTCATTTTAGAAGTGCATCTATAATAGAAGGCTTCCCTTAAAAACAAGACAGCAGTTTCTCAAGAATTCACAATTGCCAAATGTTTCATCTTTACTGGATACAGAAAGGGATGCTTTTTCTGAAATACGTGCCGCAGGATGTAATATTTCTTTCTATTTCTCTAAATGCACCACAGCAGATTCTGAGATATCTGTGGGTACAGCAGAAGACTTTTTGGGTTGGTTTGGTATTTGGGTACAAAGTCGTGTCCATTTCACCTGACCTGACATGGATTTTCCGTACTGCAGTTCTAGAAATTGCTACAGTTTTAGCAATTAGCAGATCTTATTTAGGGTGTTATTTTTGTTTGCATCTTGGAAGCTTCATCAGTATAAAGAACTGTGTCTTTAATATTATTTTCCAGCAACACAGAAAGTAAAATATGTCCATTGCCTTTTTTTTTTTAATCACCTTGTGCTATATTCTGAAGAGAAACAAGGTTTCTGTCCTCAAGGTCTGGGACAATAGTTCATTTGGTTACTCACTTCTGAATCAACTAATCAGTACTCTCCACAAAATCTTCTCTGATAATACTGGTATTCTCCAACAAAGTCATTCTCCCACAGGAATTAAAACTGGCCACAATTTCTACCCTCTGTGTGTATTTACATTTTTTGAGAGCATGCATACTGTTTCTCTTTCAGTGCCCTTCTTGGAACTCTTCCCACAAGCTTTGCTTTCCATAATCAAGTAGTACACTAGTGTTTTCCTGGCATTCCTCCTGTCTTGAGAATACATTTTGCGATGTGCCTTTCTTAGTGTGGAAGAAACACTCCTCTCCCAACTCTCCAAATACCATTCTGTGTATTGATTGGGTGACTTGGTTTGAGCAGCTTGGCTTCAAACCTTCCCATTTAAGACTTTTTCTTTTTTTCCCCCCTCTTCAGGCTCTGTTCCTCTTGACTCATCCTATGTTTCCCAACAGATTTCACCATAGTGGACTTCCAGCTTTCATATTACTTGGTTACACAGAGATAACTGACCTGCAACAAATGCTTTCCCACATGCTCAGTCCTACCCAGTCAGGCTGCCTTCATTTACCACAGGGTTTGTGGTCCTGCTGCCCCATCACACATAAATAAACTTCTAGAGCACCTCCATGCAGTAAGACAGGACAATTTGAACAAAAAAGAGAGTGCAGAGTTGTTCAATAGCTTCTCCAAAGCACTGAAAAGCAACACCTGGAGAGCTCTGTGAAGAAGGGAATGTGTGAAACATGCAAGATTTGCAATACACAAAATAATGCAAAGACCTAATTTCAGAGACTCAAAGCCAAACTAAATGTGTTGGAAACTCAGACTAAGCTTAATTAAGTGGAGTACCTGGAGAAAGAATAGTAGTGCAGTCAATGATCTTTGCTGATATAATTTTTTTTGAAGCTTTAATAACTTTTCCAGGAACTAAGACCACAACTATTCAGCTCACAAAACACTAAAGATACCCTTCAATAACAATAGTGATAGGTGCTAACAAGATTGATAACTCATTACACTTAACCTTACTGAGTAGATTTCATGTATCCATGCAGATTCACAGCAAAGAAAAGCCTGCTAGGCAGGATAGTACCAGACAGGCACATGTCTTCCAACACCACAGTTATTAATGCCTATGGAATTGCAGGTTATATTCTTACTAATATAAATGTCAACATTTAGACAAAAGGCATATAAAGCTATTTATGGCTCCTTACCAGTCCCCAGCTGATGTTAGCTGAAAATTATTCGCAGTTTTAATACCCGAAGACAAATAGTGATATTTCAATACATAATCAAATAAGCAAAAACAGATTGATATATCATATTTTACTACTATTTTAGAAGTTCAGTGATTTGAAAGGACTATCACAAGTTATATAATAAATTTCCAAGAAATAAAAGACAGTTAAATTCTCCTTTATATCAGTCTTTATTCAGTGTATTCATTCCCATTTACACAAATCCTTTGCCTTTTCAGATACTTTTGGAATGTCTTTTAATAAGTATATGAATCATCTTACTATCTTGAACAATTCAAAGCTAGTATATTAGGTGACAAGCTAATTATTATAATTTGCATTTTTTCCCCAAGTCATGGTCACCAGCTTTATGTGACGGCAAAATCATGACCTCTCACTTCTACTTCTCTCCCATCTTACAGCTGTGAAAAAAAACTAAGTGCAAGAAATTACAGACATTTATTACAGTTCAAAATACTTTTTTCCACATATCTTCAAATCCCTTAGGTTGTAAGGCACTCCTTAATTCTGCTTTACAGAAGTACAAAATATTTTATGCAAAAGTGCCTTTAATAGAAAAGCCTTATGGTTGCTTAACTTGGGCGGTTTAAGGACGCAAGGTTTAAAGGAGCATTAAAATCTATTAGGCTCAACAGAGTAGTTAAAAACCACAGATTGTTGGGTACAGAACCATTCTTTCAAGTCCCAAATGCAAGCAGCAACTCTCATGCTGACTACAATTATTAATTCCTTTTTTTTATCCGTAAGCTTTCCCTCTGTTTCCAGCATGAATGTCCTGGTGTTCAGTCTCTGGGAGCTTACCTCCCATCCACCCAGGACTGCTCCAGGTTTTACCCTTCCCAGGCAAACACTTATTAAACGTGATCCAGACAAGCAAGGATTATTACTTAGATGAGAGAAACATGTTAAGATTGTCATGCTGTGTTTGATCCAATGCTCATTATTTCTACGGCTTTTGGATCAAGCATCCTCACCGCCTTTTCTTTCTCTGTGCCCTGGGTGAAGTTTTGAACCTGAGACTCACTGTCACCAAAATATAACGAAGATGGCAAACAACAGTAAGTTCTTCTTGATTAATTTTTTATTTTTCTTACCAATATTTAGCTGCAAGTCTATATATCCAACATAGTGTGACACTGAACCGTGCCATAAATCAAATCCCTCCTGATGGGAGAGAATTTTCTAAAAGTCCTTGCAAGGAGTTTCAAAGATAAATCAAGACTTTTCCTGGAGTTTCAATGCTGCCGGATAGTTGTTTATTAAGTCTTATCAGGGGAACAGAGCCACCAGCGTGACCCAGGTACAGCACAGAGCACAGAAAGCAGGAAATAAGTCTAATTATCAAGATTCATGCAGCCTTTTAAAGATAATTTAACCAATAGTTACTAAAAACGTACATTATTTTCACTTTCTTACCAATTATTCAGTAACACGGGCAGGAAGTGTGGAATTCTCTATCCAGTCATTCCAAACTACTTTTACTGCAGAACACGGAGTAGTAGAAGAAGGAGAAGAACGTTTAGAGAACAACAACAATCCTCCATTTTGATACTTTTTACTCTTATCTATTTACTACAAAGAGAAGCCCAAAACCCCTAAAAATTTTCACCCTCTGAAAATCTTACATAGTAGTCTATCACCCAAGTCACACCACTGTATTTCCTATACATTTCTATACTATTCTAGTTCTTGTCTGATTGTTGGTAACTTTTTCCAAGGTTGGAGGTTAAAACAGTGTTGTTCAGGGGGGTAAGAACCTTTAAAAACAGGCAGAGAAATATTCTCAGCACTCTGGGTTCCTACAATAGTGGAAGTAAATCCCCCTTAAATTGATGTGAAACTCCCCCAGCCCCTCCCAAAAATCCAGAAAAACCGAAAAGGATGATTATACATATCATGATAATTTGCATCTTTGATGTGAACACACATCCCATCACACAGTAATGAAAAGATTCAGACTCTCCATGGTCAGAAGACAGATTAAAAGCTTTAAAGGAATACTGCTCATTTCATCACAGGCCATTATGTTGTAGATTTTAAGAAACACCATAGAAATAAATAGCAAAGGTAATTATTTAATTAATTAATACAGTCCATATAGTTTTACTCATTTAGTTCAGAGTTTTACTCATTTAATCCAGAGATGGCTAAGTGTTGATTTAATTGTATCTTGATAAAGAAACAACAACATACTCAATGCAGCTTCAGAAAATGTAGAATCTTTCAATGTAAACTTTTGAAAAAGGACATATTTCCTGTATTTTAATCAAGGTATTTGTTTTACTGTTTTGAAAACAATATAAAGCCAGAAGAGTCAGACCTATAACTCTTGCACCAGTATTCTACTTACAGTGATAAATAATTCCCAAAAATCAAAGCCGGACATAAGCTGATGCCCCAAAACACCCATCTCTATCTGTTCAGCAAGACAGACCCTGAATATTATCTCCAGGCAACAGCATGTGGAAAGAATATATATATATATACACATATATATCTCAGGAGCCCCCCAACCATTCTTACAGAGATTAATTAGTTTACCCAAGACTGTTTATGATAAAATAATGCAAAATCAGGCTTATGGATTGCATTTCCCAAAATATATAGGATCACAGTTTGTGTTCCCCACATCCACAGTGGGCTGGGGGCACCCACGCTCCAACAGTTCTGCCAGTAAACAGGTGGTGGGTAAGATAAACACAGCCCAAGGCACATGCAACTTCCTGAAGTTATTATTAAAGGAAACATCCATGCATATGCTCTATCACTTACACACACAGAGACCTAATGCCTTTCAGGGACACAGTTTTATTTTGTTTGCTTTATTTATGCACAGAGTGAAATTCCGAAGGTGGGAGGGCAAGAGAATAATAAAACAGAATGTATAAAAAGGGACATTTGAATTTATTGATCTGCATACAGAGTTGCATCCTCCTTCTACTAGCCCCTGCACAGCCAGGACTTTCCTACCTTGCCAATCAAACCCATGAGGAAATATCAAGTGAACTGGCTGGCGCATACCAGCAGTGTTATGCATTAATCAATCACTTAAAATACTGCACTGAAGTGTGAAAAGACAAACTGGAGAGACAGCAAGAATCAGCACTCCCTCTCCTTTCTGTCAACAAAGGCCAATGTTATCATAAAAAGGGAGATACACACAACACATCAACGGGCCAGAAGTGCTGCACCAAGCACAGGTCAGCTACTGAATCACCAGGACCGCCATCACTGTACCTCTTCTGTTACTGTGAGGACTGCAGACACAGACAACACACCAGGGCTGTTAAATGACAGCACATGGAAAGCAGCTGGCACTACATGTGCACCACTTAACACAAAGTTACCCACAGCAAGTTTAAGAATGGTATATGATCTTCTAAAGCACAGATATTCTTTGGCAGTAACATTTGACAAACAGACCTGTATGTTGAAACACTGAACAAGGTGGCAGGCTGATCATGTAAACCAGCTACCTGAAGACAGATGAACTGAGCAAAAATTAATACTGCTTACAACAAATTATTTTCTTTTATTCTTAAACAAAGACTGAACTGAGACATTTTACATATACTGAACATGCTGAAATAATCTTATATTATCTTATTAGAAAAACAACCAAGTCTTTATCTATATTTTGTAGTAAACACAACCACAATCTTCAACAGAAGATTGCTTTATGCTTGACTACAGCCACATTTCCAGTTCTACTTTCGATGCTCATTTTCATTCCTTCTATTCTATTCTATGGTGTCATTTAGTCTTGCCTTTTGCAGTTAGTATTTTTTACTTCATCACAACTTTTTCAAGATATCTCAGTCCTTATCAACCCAAACCACTCCTGCTCATTTCACTTATCTCTGGCAGTTGTTTCAGTTTGGCAGCACTAAAATTTAACAATGTCCAGAAATGTGCTGTGGTGTTGTTTACTGAGGCCGTCAAGCATGTTCAAGAATGCGCCTGCTCATCGCTACCAAGAAAGTGAGTTGGACTTTATCACCTCAATTCTAGGGCACATTTAACTACAAAAAAACCCAGTATATGTAATTGGCATGGGAATTACGGACAGCTGGTTGTGTCGGCAAGGGAGAGCACAGGGCTGGAAGAGAAAGGCTGATTCCAGTCATAAGTGAGCATCACTGAAGTGATGGGGAAGGAGGAAAAACCACTGCTCCCACCTTCCTACAAGCAGGAAAGTTGTGAAAAAGGCCCAAAGCATCCTGGTCTCTGAGACCTTCTCTCTCATATCCAGCTAATAAGAGTCACAGTTTTTAACTTCTCTATGTGTCCCCTTTTGCAGGAAATCATATTTTCACACGCACCATACTAATAACCAACAAAAACAAAACAACAAACTCACAAAAAGAAAATGCCAACAAAACAGACAAAAGACCTAGAATGACTAACAAACAAAAAGCACCATGACAGAAGGCACAATCTAAGTGTACAGATTTAAAATTTTGGATCCCATGTTTAATATTTGTCTCCTTCCTCTTACTATTTGAGAACTATCATAGTCACGTTTCATCACTAATTCCCATTATTAATTAATTTTGATTATTAATTTGCTCATTAATTCTCTTTTGCTTTTCCTCAGGGCTTAATTTTTCCCTCCCTCTCACTCTACAAAGACAGTTTGTTAGCCTGAATGAAGCCGCATGAAAAGAAAGTGCTGTGTGCGGTGGTATAAACTCCAGCGGGATATCAGTGAACTTGACACCAGCTCAGATGGACTTCAGAAGGTTGTCCACACACGCCATGTGGGCCAACACAAAAAATAGGAAGCACCAGCATGAAAACCAAAAGCAACATGCCTGAGAGCTGGAAAACAAAGGGAGAGAAAGGAGGCAATTGCATCTACACAAATGGTAGCAGAGATGTGGAGCAGCAGCCCCTCACTGTACCTAAATCTGTACAGTCACCTTCTCACCACGCTGGGGACTCATGGACCTTGAGGGAGACTAGCGAAATCCCATTCCACAGGATGGCTGTTAGGACAGGATCAGTGGAAGTTGTTTGGTGTGCCAAAATAGACTTCAGAAAAGCCTGGAATACTAACATTAATCGATTTTCTTTCTAGATGCTTCCCAACTCTAAAATCCCAACACATTAAAAGGCTTATTATCGAAGAAGAGTGAAATCCATTCATCGAAATGGCTGAGCACAGGAACACCAGCTGTGTTTGAATACTATGGCATTAAAATTAACTTTACAACTGATTTTGAATCTGCTTGTTATAATAGCATAAAAATACACACTGTTCAGTCCTAATCTTAAAAGTAAGCAGTACCTCTGTGGTCTGACATTTAGCTATGAAAGATATAGAGATAAAAAATAAAAGCATGTGCTTTGTGCATATGCTTGAGTTCCCTACTGAGAGGAGAGCTCTATCCACATCTTCATGAGATATTTCCCCCAAAAAACTTGAAGCCATTTACTTATTGAGTGCACAGTCTTTAATAGTGATTACACAATTTAATATCTTTCCTGAAAGCTGAATTACCACGCTGTTTATGATGTATGCTTAGACTCCCTGATGAAAGGTTTATGGATTGTTATTTATAACTCTTCTCCATCTTTCAGAAATGCTTAGAGCAGCTTTATGAAGGATAAAATGCCATTCTGAAGAGGACAAAACTGAGCACAGAAAAATAGCAAAATTAATTAGATGGCAATGCTTGACCAAAGGAATTGCTGGCTTTTCATGGGAGATACCTATACCAAAAGTTATGGGGGAGAAGTAAGTCTCATTTAAGAAATATTTTAAGAAGTATTTTACTACCACAAATACTCTTCTTTAACAAATATCTTCGGATATTTTAGGCTCAAATAAACCAAGAGATCTTATTTATCTTACAAATTATTGCAAGAGGTTTTGCTTAATAATCTGTTCATGCTTTGTTCTTTGGATTGCCAGGCTCTTTGGCATCTTGTTAATTACTCTCTGATGATCTAGCAGATAAAATGGAATAAGCAAGAGAAGCACATGCATATGTATCTGATACATTGCACAAAGGGCAATAGAAGAAGGAAGACAGAAATCAATGTGGGGGAAAGGAGGAGGAGAGGGCAAGATAACAAGATCAGTGCAAAGAACAATAAAAAAACAGAAGAAAAAAATACCAGTCAAGAAAAAAGAATGAAAGAAGGAATAAATGTAACCATAATTTAGTCAAAAATGACATGTTAAAGTTGTACAGTATAAATATTCCAGCTTAAATGTAATGGAAACAAAATACAATGAATCAAAGCAGCAAAGACACAAAACAAGGAACAATATGAAAACAAAATTTTTGTTTTCAAAGTCCAAAATAAAACACAGACACTTCAAAAGGTGTGTTTTTGACACAGATGTGTCAAAAAGTGACATGATGTAAAAATGTATCTCACAAATTTCTTTTGTGTTTTAAAAGCATCTAGACCAGGACAGGCTTCTGAAGTGGTTACCTGAACTTCTATCAGAAACGAATCTGAAGGTAGACCCAAGTCCACAGTTTTATTACATGCCACACATTTAATTTTAAAGACTTCTGAGCACTGGAAAAGAATTCACCTTTACTCAATAATCAATGCCCCCAGCTTCAGTGGAGCAATTGCACAGCTAGGCATTTTGCAGGATGCCTTTGAAGAATTTGGGGTCTGTAGTGCCAAGTTCATCCAAAAGGCTGAGAAAATAAGAAAGCCTTACAGACCTAATAGTTGATGGCCTTAAAGATCCCATTTAGATATAATACACACTGACTACTGACTACACGGCTTCTGAAATGCCAGGAGCACTGGGAAGCAATGATGAAGCAAAGAAGAAATAAAGATTTCATTTCTCTGGGAAACTACACCTCTATTTGAGTGCTTTGTTAATTACATAAGGATATTTCTGGGTTATTAAGAAAAGAGAGCTGAACATCTGATAGGTATGTTTGGGGATGTGGCACTCCATCCCCACATTCTGTGGAGTGCAGCCTTCAGCAGAGATTCCTAAGTGCTACCTTATGCCTTTTGGTCCATTTCTGGATCAAACCCAGGCCCTCTAATTTACCTTTCATTAGCTTGTTACTTCAGGCAGAGCTAATGGCATTGGAGGTGATCCATCATTCCCACTGCACTCTGTGAGTGGGAGGGAACATCTGAACTACTAAATGCTTGTCTCCTGCTCCTCTTCATCACAGCACACACCAAATGGGAGCAATTCTGTTTATATCTGGAAAATTACAGTCTCTGATATTGTTAGGAGATTATTTATGGCAGATTTCCTTCCACCTGTGATGCTAATTGTGAACATTTAGAGACATCATTCAGTGCAGCTACACAGGATCTCCAAGTAATGAGGTAACATGCAGATAGGCAGTTGGGCACCCACACTGGTACCTTTGTGTTTCTCATCCACATACTCTTTGCTTACAAGGACAGAACAAAAAAATAAACATTTTAGAATCAGCCTACTGATGTGAATATGGTTTTGATCCAAAAAGTACATGGTACCCTTCATGCTGAGAATCAAAATACAGAGATGCTCTTTCTAAATACTGCTAAATATTATATCTTCCTTGACTCATGATTATCATTTGCGCCCTAATGTCAAGTCATCTGCTTTTATGAAATTAACTGCTTTATTTTTTCTTTTCTCATAATTTACCTTTGGATGCAGGCAGGTAGTTACATGCAGTATATTTATTCTGTTTTCATCTTTAGTTTCAAATTTCACAGAAAAGTCTTAAATGTGAGCTTTTATTTTTAGATGCATCACATTATCTAGACCACATGTTGAGTGTGATACTTTTTTTTTAAGGAGTACAAAAGGCAGCTGGGAAATTACTCTTCCATTGTCTGAAATGGTTTACCTGTGGTTCTACCTGTGGCAGTGAACTGTTTCAAATACATTGAATCTTATAGATGACACAAGTAAACAGAACATTGATTAGGCTTTTAGTTCTTTCCTTGGTAATATTATTTTTTGAATATAAGAAGGTTTATTGCAGAATTAAGAAAAAAAAAATTCCTAAATGACTCAGGGCATCAGCACTGCACAGCCCCCAAAAAAGAGAATGAAGAATTTTGGAATTGCACAGCTCAGTCTTGAACACAGGTGTAACAAAGCACAAGAAAAATAAAGCAAGTAGAGAGATAATACAATGAACACGTTTTAAAAAGAAACCTTTCTGCCTGACTCCTTAGACACACCCTGTGCTCTCTCACAGTAAGATAGTCAATGATTTGGTTAGAAAGCTCAGCCACAGGCTGGTTCACACAGCACATGTGCCATAGGTCACACTGTCACCTGAAAAGAGCCCTTTTAGAAGAAATAAAAGCAACACCCCTCATACAAGTCCTCTCATCTTCACAGCGATTTTTTTTGTCACAATGGCTCTCTTCATCATGTCTTAATTTCTGTGCATACATTTACAAACACGAGGACTACCTGTGCCACACAAAGAGAAGCTGTGCCTATACAGTTCCTCAGATAATTGAGTCCTTAAGCCTACAAAAAATGGGTCAGAAATGTACCTGAAGATTTCCAGTGTGTGCAGCAGGCTGGAAGGCAGCTGAGGGCAATCTAAGAAGCACCACTTAATCTACTGTGCACTGGATCCCGGTGCAAACAGCATGTGCAATATAAAGTGAACTACCGAAATACTGACTATCAATTCAGAATAGCAGAAAAAAGGGTTACTGCCATTTATTAGTCTAGAAGACTGCACCCTTAATATCCCTGAATTACAAGAGAGGAGGACTGTTTTCCAATCAAAGAATAAACAGCTTCATTTATCTTGAACTGATAATGTAAGACAAAGTGTAACAACATTGTATATTAGTAAAATACACATAGAAGCTCTAAGAACCAGCATGACTAATATAACAGCTTGCAGCACTGAGGGCACAGTTGTATTATAAATATTCATTCAAAGAGTAATTTATTATAGTAACATTGTACCTGCAGGAAAAACATATCCAGGAAACCTAAAATCTTTTAATGAATAATGAAGACAAACAACTTAAGCACTATATAAATGTATTGGACGCATTAACCTTGTTACTTACTGATAAACAAAGTTATGCAGAATATTCCTGTGTTTTAAAAATTAATTCTTAATGACCACTATAGTCACAGGGTAACAATCTGGTTTTCTTTGTACTCATTCCAGTCTGATCACCTTCTTGGAAGACACAGGGACTTTTACATCCCATTCCAGCTATGACTTGCCGCAGCTCCTACACAAGTTATCCTCACTTTGCCCTCCTCAGCCATCTCCAGCTGATGAGAGAGATGCCACATGTTACCCCAACTGGGTTTATGATATCACACTCCATAGTTCTGAATTTGTCTTCTTCATTGCTCCTCCCATCCAGATCATTCAGTTTTTCCTACACAGTATTTGAATTCTGGTCTATATGATTATTCCCTCCTGACTTTAAAAGGATATTTTGATTAGCATAAAGTAGTTTTATGGTTTAAGGTCAGTAACGGAAACCAGATAAAACTGGCTGTAAAAGAGCTCATTGAGGTAATCCAGCAGTAACATTCTCACTATCTCTTATATTCCTTTCTGGCACTACTTCAGAATTCTACCATGCTCTTCATCCACTTCACTATTTTCTATTAAACAAGTCTTCCATACTACACCAACCCTTCTGTACTACACCTTCCTCCAGAACGATGACTCAGTGTTCTCCTCAAGCCCATGAGCAGCCAACTAAAATACTGAATTTTTGTTTAAATTGTAATTTTTCAATGGCTCTGTTGAATCAGAGATTTCACTGTCTTGAGCCTCTATCATACTAAAAAATAATAATGACCACTATTTCCTCATGGGACAATTCAACAAAAATTCAGTTATATTTTCATTAACATAAAGTTAATGAATTAGAATCTTACACCAAAGTATATCACTAAATCTGTTTTTTTTTCAGCAATATTTTCCTGTAATCATAGATGCTTAAAGAGGCAAAATAAAAAATTATCATCTTGTCCTGCTTGGAAATTATTAGCATTAATATTCATTCTGCTAAGAGAACATTGTTCCCAGTGGACTTGCTAGGCACACTCACTTCCAGCCCCAGATTTGAAGTTTTTCCAGAGGGTGCTCCAATCCCAGTAAGCATTAAAAAAGTTATTGCATCACAGTCTCAACTATAAACAAGGCCACGACAGCAGAAGCATATCCTTTCCACTAACTCCAAAACCAACCAAAATCCATACTATAAACAGTGGGTACAAAAGAATTATACCAAAAAGTAGCTTTATACTGTCCTTTTCCATTTGACAGCTTTGTCCTGATTAAATGAGCACTCTAGAAACTTGTAAAGAGTTTCCATACATCCAGACCCCAGCTGCAATAGGCGGTAAAATTTGCACACTTAGAACAGCTGGCCAGATGTGCTACACATGTACATCAGCTGTGCCAGGTGTATGTACTTTGTCTGGAACACTGGGGAACCATTGCACCAGCACACAAGCCCAGTCCTGCCTAGCTCAGGCACTTCAGACCAAGTAAACATCAAGTTACACTTTGATAATTCACCCTGACTGTTCCATTTATCCTCCATTTTAAACATGGTTGGAGCCAGCATCAAAAAGCACTCAAAAAATACCCATGGTATTTGAAAGTCTTTGCCTCCCTTCCTAATTGTGACCTCAATTATTTCCTATTTCTCCTCTCCATAGTCAAAGTAATTTTAATTCATTTAGCATTTAAATATAAGAACAGTAATTGATAATACTGTGACTTTGCTTCCAAGTGATCTTTTCGGCAAGGATCTAATAGGAGAAACAGACCATATGGATGACCAAGGAAATGGCTGTAGTCAGGCAGAAATGGGCATGTTAGAAGCCAACATGAAAATGGAGAAGTCTGGCATGTCCTCCAAGGGGAGTGAACGTCTCATTCGGCTGCTGCCCTTGACAGGCAGAGGTTGTGTACACACTGCCTGTGCGTGTGACACCAGCTGGGTTGTGTGCTCCACTCACTGATCTCACCACTTAACATGCCTGGAGGAAATCACATGGCTGAGGAAATGCCAGGGGATTTTGATTTCTGTTTTATTTCTTTTACATCTTGCAGGTGTGGAAACTGGAAAATTTCATTTGCAATTTCATAGTCCCTTTCCCAGGATTTTGTGCATGTATGGGCAGGAAAATAAAGCCCAGCAAATCTCTGCCTCTCAGCAGTGGGGCAACTTTCTGGCAAATTTTTGCAGCAGTTCAGGCTGTATTCTGTCCTTTCTTCTCTTGCTCATCCCACACAATTGCTGTAGTCCTGTCACACTGTATTTGAGGTATTTTTGTTTAAGAGGTGAACAAGTTTTTAGTCCTGGAGGGAAAAGCTATATTCCAAATTTTCACAAAGGTGTTGCCAGCCACAGGTTTCCTCTGTTTTCATCTCTCCAGCTAGAGCTAGGTCATGACACAGAAACATTTCTAGGAAACTGTTAGGACTTCCTGGACTGTAAGAAAAAGCTGCTCCATGCTGTTTGGGACCAGCTTTCTTCACACAATCAAATCAAATAAATTACACTAATTTATGTAAAAACGCAGCAGCAGCCTCTCTGAGAAAGGTATCTTGCAAGGCCTAAAACTTGCAGTAGCTGCTGAGCTGCTCTAGCATTAGCTGCTGACATGCCTTACCTTGGCAGAGATAAAAGATTGTAAAAGAAACTAAACTAGAAAGAAACTAAAGTAGATGGTAAAACAGGTTTAGAAATATGAAGAGGTTATATTACTTTTTCCACTCATTAATTTATTCCAGTATTTGAATAGATTAGCACAGACCACCAGCAATAGTGTTGGCCCATAAGCAGGCAGAAGATGAGGAAGTAATGTAAATTACCTGCCACTGAAAGTGAAAATTATTTAAGCCTTAAAAACACTTTACACAATTTCAGCAAACACCACTGTCTCTGCTGGATGATAATGAGAGCTCAGCTCCAGAGAGTGGCAGTTTTTTCACAGAAGGTGCTTTAGTAAGTAATTATATCCCTTCACCTGGCCTTCCTTTATTCTTAGGAATAAAGATTTTTTTATTGGGGGCAAGGATAATCAGTAAAGATGTTTCATTCAATGCTATGTAAAATGCATTTGCCATTATCTGTTTTAAATAGGTGAATTCAAAAGGCCAACAAAAGCAAGTGAAGTGTTTTCAGTCCATTGATCATTTTGAGACAAACTGGAAAACTGCCTGGATTCAACCTGATGGCAGATGTACTTATTCTCTATTTGCTTGTTCCAACACAGCAAAACAGGAGTTGATGTGCTGCTTGCATTTCTGCCTGGGGGACTGAGGCTTTCTATTGTAGTTAATGGACCATCTACAAACAGAAAATTAATTTGGCAAGAACTTGCTGATGTTGTGGCAATCAGAGGAGCATAGTCGATTTTGAAAGTAATTAATCCAGCCAACAGAGAAATAAAATATCAGTTGTTTGGAGCACAAGAACTTCGACACACAGAAAGCAAGAGAAACAAAGCCTTTTGAAAAGAGTTCAGCTGCAGAGGGACATGTTATGGTTTGGAAATGGTGCACACAGAAGAGCAGTTAACATTTTCAGTTATGGAGCAAGGCTGAAATGTCAGTGAAATAACGTGCACCTTGCTTTGTTTAAAGCTGTGTTGTCTAGAAAAGTGCCTTTTCTGTAGCTACCCACATACTCATGGTTTCCTTACAAAAATGAGGGGCATGTTTCATTGAAAAACCCAATTGATAAACTACTGGAATCACTTGCTTTCTCAGGTTCATACTTGGGGATTTCCTTACTTTTAGTGTATGGTCTCCAAGAGGACAGGGAAGCTTCTGATAAGAGCAGCAGCACATTCCACTTCTGTGTGTATCCATGACTTCATGCAACACACGCGTCCTTGATGCCAAGATTTTTGCACATTTGAAACTCTGGATTCACACAGTTGCAGAGGATTTCACTGACAGGTTCTTACAGAAAGGGTGTACATGCTTCCAGCAAAAATGGTTTCAAAATCAGGCACCAGTCATGCTAATTAAACATCCACATCTAGAAACGGAATTTGTTAAAGCAGTAATGGGGCACTATTGGATAATGAGGTGAACAGCAGGAATACTGATGGTTTTCTCATCTAACAGTGGCATGGTGGAACCGCAGCTGAAATTCTATTCTATAAAATTTTCTTAGATCTGTTTTTAAAAATACATCTCGAACATAGCTATAAAAATATTTTTGTCAAAAGTTTTGTAATCAGCATACACAAAACAATAGAAAACTGAATTGTCAGAGACAGGAAGGACGTGCACGGACAGCCAGCTGCCTGAATTCCTCCTGCTTCCGTCAGGACCTTCAATCTGCTCTGAGCAATAGAAGCATAGAAGGTAAGTTTAATACTCAAAAAACCTTACGGTCGTATCTTCTCCCATTTTAGTCCTCACACACACTCTCAACAATTCTGTGTGTTGACTCCCTCTACACTGACCCTTTAATCTGGCTGACAAGTAGGGGAAAATAATATTTATTGAACCTATGGACTCATATAGGAATTGAATGAGAGCAGTTTGACAGCTCTCACATCCCATGCTTCAACTCAAGCGAAGTTCCACCTGAGGGCTAGAAAAAAATAAGACAGTGAAGCTGTTGGTATGTTTTGGCCTATAACATCCTCACTACTGGGGTGATACATCAGCAAATAAGGTCAGCATTTCATCTTATAAGTGTTAAGCTTTGCTAGGAAGAACATCTATTTTTAAACAGAGCAAAAGTGGAAACTTTGAAACATAAATATGCAATTAATAAAGATGTTTTAGGGATTCTTTTTTTATTTTAGTTTCACACAGTACTGTAACTAAATATGGTCTCTGATCTCTCACCATCAATGGAAAATAATGCCAGAACACAAAGTTTTACTCTTTAGGACACAGATTCATTCTCCAGAAAGGCACCGACTAAAAATAACCTGTTGATCAGGCATGGATTCAACTCAGCTTTTTTTGCTAGACTGTGAAATATACTTTGATAAAACTAGCAACTCAGAAGTTTTAAAACTAATTTATATATAAAGACAGTAGCATCTTCCCTCAAGGTAGATGCAGTGAGACTCCATGAATTCATCAAGGGGCACTCTTTCTGTGCTCCTCACTCTATCCACTCCAGCTTTCTCATTACCTTCTGAAGACATGCCTATCTTCTCTTATCAAAAAGTGGCAGAAAATTACATTTAATAGTGTAACTTCTAATGAAGAACTCACATCCAGCCAGCCAAAAGGAAGAGATTACCAAGCAACTTTGGGAATAACAACCATTAAATCAACCAAACATTGATTCACCTTCTTGCAACAGAATTCATCACAACCGGATTTACGGCCACATAAGACTCAGAGTCAATCACTTAACAGGAAGCCACAGTCTGCCAAAAGATTAGTACCCAGAGGTCAGGAAAGAAAGAGTCTCAACTTCTATCTCATGGGTTGGTTAACGAATTTAAACTGTCTGTTCGGGCGTGAATCAGCACAGGCACAGATGCACAGATCTGGCTTCCACTCAAGTAGAGGAAAATGCACTTGCAGATAGTACATTTGTAAAGTAAGTACACAGCATGTATCCTAATTGTATAAACCCAAAATAATAGCACAGTGAACCTGAGACAATAGTGCACAGTTCACGTGACAGGTTTCTTCATCATCTGAGTAACAAGGTACCTGAAGAAAACGGTGCTAGCATTAAATAAGGATATACTGCTCTTACTGAGTTGCTAACAGACGTGATGAAATGACTGTGCATCCGTTATGAAACTCACACAAGCCACAATGCTTATAAATAAAAGAACATCTAAAATGTCATATATTCTGTAGTCACTTACAGAAATATCAACATATGCATTCTGCCCATAGATGCTCAGATACAACTCTCTCTAGACTGAAGGCAAAAGCTTGAGCAAGCACACAGATAAGTGTATTATTGAGAAATACTTTGGTATGTAGACCCTAAAACACTGAGGTTCTAGTCCCGATAACTATCTCAGCAGTGGCTCAAAGGTTTGTCTTAGAGCAGAATCAAGTTTTGGCAATTAAGCAGCTCTACAATGTGTTGAACAAAAGCTATGTAATTAAAAGAGGACTATGAAGGCTGGAGCAAGGAAGAGAAAGGGAAATTCAAATTTCCTATTTTGTCTAAGCAGAGCCATGTACCTATTTGTTTTTCTTCCTGCTGCAGACAACTGCTGTAATTTCCTGGGGTTTTTTTGTATTCTACTCTAATGGACTGCCAAAAAGTAAAGACAACAAAAAGCACAAACAACAGCAACAACAAAAACCCGAACTAAGCAAACAAAAAACCCCATGAAAACTAAACCAAAATCAGACCTAAACAAAACATCCACATCACAACCCCAAACTAACCAACATCCAGGCATTCCAGAACAATCCATGTGTCACGGAAGTGAGAAAGGATACAGCTGGGAGCTTGTCAAACTACAACACTCATCACAAAAAAAGAACATTAGAATTATGTAAGCAATGACTACATTTAGTAATAAGTGCTCTGCTTAATGGAAGTCTTTGTACAAACAACAAAGACAGGTGTAGACTGATGTCTTCAGCCACCCCAGAAATGTCTAGAAATACCGTCAACAAATCCTAGGCAAAACCAAATTATCAGAAATTTACCCCTCTTTTGTTGTGACCATTCCCTAGGGAGACAATTTTGAATTTGAAAGGTATCTGGACTGAATACAGAGAATATGCCATACAGTGGAGAGGACAGGGCTTGCAAACACCTGGGGTTTGTTTCTTTAATTTTTGCCTAGCTTAAATATTAAACTTCTTGGCAAACAAACATTCTAATAAAAACAGGCTCCTCGTTAAATCTTCCTCATGCATATTATATTTGAAAACCACTCCTCTTTCTATTCTACAAAAATTTATTTTGTGGGATTATTAATTCTACAAAAACTTATTCCTACAAATTCTATCATAAAACATCCTAGCCTAGAAAAATGATATATTTTGTTAGAAAAATTGAAATTTATATTTTTAAAACTAACAGCAGTTTAATTGTGAAAACCTTAAGCTTAGTCTTCTGTCTGCAACCATTTTATCAGGCAAGGAGAGAAGAAATCACCCAAGCATGCTGCCAAGCAAATTAATATTTTTAATTAAAATTTTATCTTCTAAAAAACTGAGTGCTTATTAATGAATTCAAACACGTTTATAGGAGGGATTTTGATTGTGCATGTTCGCTCTTTCTTGGCTGATGAGCAAATGAGTCTAATATAAAATTAAAGTCTTCATTATTGCTGCGCCTCTTTCCCTACTCAGCATTCTGCTGTGCTACAGCTCCCTCCTGCACAGGAACACTTCTGGGGAAATCTCTTATCAAGAGGGAAAATTTGTGTCTCATATTTAAGCCAAGCATGTTGAGTCACAAAGCACCCAGTGACTGCTTTCCTGGTATCCACAGCATCTTGCTAATGGACACCAACGCTCAAGGATCCCTGTCCCAGCCAGCCAGCTGGGAAAAGAAACAGAGCTTCTCCCTTTCTCCAATTCAGGGACAATACTTCACATTGCCTCCTGCAGTAGAGTTTAAAACATTATTCTAACTTTTTAAGTAAGTATCTTTGTTTTAGTTAAGTTTGACTTTTTTTTTTTAATATGCTTCTGCTCTAATTTGTCATTACTTGTGGGGAAAAAAAAAAAGTGGAATTCCTTCTGCTTATAACACAGAAACCTGGAAAGCTCCTGGCATGAGTAAGTATGGCCGCAACAGAGATACTGCTTGGCATTAGGGCTGCATGGAAAATATTTCAGCTTCATGTGCCTTCCTGAACATTATCAGCAGCAACCTGACCGGGGAAAAAACTTGGATGGCAGTGGGAACTTCATTACTTTGTACAGAGCTTTCAACACCTTCCCATCTAGGTACTAAACACAAGTACAGACTCCAAAACACACAGATGCATAGCAATTTTGGTGGTTTTTTTTTTTTTTTTTTTTTGGGGGGGGTGTTGGGGTTTTTTTGTTTGTTTTGTTTTGTGGTTTTTTGGGGATTTTATTTGTTTGGTTGGTTTGGTTTTTGTTTTTCTTTTTCACATTTATGGATTTAAGATCAAACTTCCAAAAATGCCAAAAAAAAAAAGAGAACAACTTCTGAGGGAAAAACACTCTTCCTTTAACCTACTTTAACCTACTAATAGGCTATTTTCAAAAGCCAGCTTCACTACTACCACCATTCTATCAGCTCCATGGCAAGGCAGAAATGTACCAATGAGTATCTAATCACTATACACTGCCAGAGGCTCTGGTCATCCCGCTCAAGGTACCAATTTCTCATCTCAGAACAAAATAATGGATGGCAGTGGGTGCAGAAGGCGTTTGCAGGCAGAAGCACTTCCTGAACCACAGCAGCTGTGGAGGTCTGTTGAAATCTGCTGCAGTCATGAGACAAACTCTGTTTTCCCAACACTGAAACATGTAACATCAGAGTTATATATCTGGCAAGACATTTTGTTTCTTCCTTCTTGAAAACCCAAGGTACAGCTTATATCAGCCCACTGAATGAAGTGGGGACAGCCCTGTCCCAAAAGTCCCGACATAATCTGCGTGAGCTGCAGCAACATCCTTGCAAAACTCAGACGTAGCTCTGGCACCCACTGAGCCCTTAAACTGTCCCTGCTGCTCTGGAGCCCCACACACAAGAACTGGCAGGAACCTGTACCAGAGAGAGCAGCTTCCTTAGTGTATAAAGCTCAAACTTGTTAGATTAACCTAAGAATTAAAATCAACACAGAAAAGAAGCACCTTTCCACTTCAATTACACAAATAGTATTAGACAACCACATCGTATAATAAAAATGAATAAATTCAAAACTTTGGTCTGTTTTTCAGCCAATAAACTCAATAACTGAAATGTAGAAGTTATTTCTTCAATTATACCCAAAGGAGCCATAACAACATATCGAAAGAAAAATCCCTATCCAAAAAGCTCTTGGATATAAATAGGAAGTATTTTAGCAAAATGATAGACAGTATATCACAAAACTGTTTTTCTTAGTCTCTGTTTTCTGGACTTTTTGGAAAAAAAACCTTTAGGTTTTTTTTTCAACTCGCCTCTTAATTTTTTGTTTGAGTTTGAGGAACTTGCTCCTTTCACAAGGATGCAAAGTCTTTGTATTCAATTCTGTGGTAGGCACCTACAAAGTATTCAATTTTTCTCTCTTTTCAGCAGAAGCAAGACCATACCAACACTGTCAAAGAAACAGTGCTAAACTCAAGATAATACATAGATTTAAAAAAAAAAAATAATATGAAGTAATGAACACCTCAAAACTTGAATTTAATTGGCAAGTGCACCTCAGAGCACGTAGGAAGCATGTATTTTCAGTTTCCATCTCTTACAACTTAAAAGCATCCCCAAGAGCAAGCAGAGGCTGTTTCATATTCCAGATACTTATCCCGATCATTAATAGTATTGTGGAGATCAATACTTGTGAAATCATATGTTTTAATTCCCTACTCAACTCCTCTGAAGCAGTGTCATTGCAATAATTCAGATGCACAACAAAGAGGAGAGCACAATCTGATTTCTGTCTCCACAGCTTCAGGTCACTGAATTCTGTATAAAATAAATTCACTACAGCTGTTTCTACAAGTTCACAAAATGTCTGGTGATTGTGTTTTTTCTCATAACACCAGTTTTAAGCACCTGATCCAAATCCTACATAAGTCAATGGAGCTCTTTCTGTTTAAATCAACAGACTTGGAGTGAAAGTCCAAGTCAGATTCTCACTTATCTCTGCAGACAAGCACAGAGCTTACCCAGGAAAAAATAATCTATTTCCTCAAGAATTCAGGTCAGTGGGGAAACTGCAAGACTGCTGGTAGATTAGTTTTCTTCTTCTAATTCATTCCAGCTTTCTGTAGCCCAACAGAAAACCCTTGACACAGGCAATAGATGTGCGCACTGAAACCCCAGAAGAAATCAAAACAAGTCAGTGAGCCATCTCTGAACTTAGTTCTGCTACACAGTGCTGAGCAAGGCAAAGCCTTTCAGAACAATATAAACAAGGTAAGTTCCGAGAATAACATAGGTAAAAAAAACTATAAAGAAGAACGACAAACCCTATGTTTCCTGAGAGCACCCCACAAAGTAAATGAGAAATGTCTGGTGAAAGCTTTTTCTGCCAACATGATTTAGATTGACAGAACCTCCAGATAATTTTTTCTTTTTAAGATCATACATTACTAATAGTTTCCTACTTAGTAATTTTAGACACACAAAATTTAAGAGCATTGTAACAAAACACATAGATAAGATACACACAAACTCATCCTCTAAACCATTTAAATACTGACTAAAAAAAAACCTCTGGGCTAACAATGTATCTACTTTGATACACATAGAAATCATACCTCAAACCGCACATTTTTGAAGTATTTTCTTTTATGGAGTCTTCAGGCAATTACATATCAAACAACCCTCATGCTCAAATCAACCTTGAAATCAGGCACAGAGCTGGGAAACAGAACAGGCAAGAGTGAAAAAAAAAAACCAAAACAGTAAAACAAGCACTGAAGGTAAAAGGTAGGAGTACATTAGTACAAAAATAACCCAAACAAAATCCTCATTGATGTACATTTGTTCCATTACTGACTTATCTTGGTTCCATACAGCTTTACTTTGCTCTCACTGTTTATTTTTGCCTTTGCTTTATTCTCTCTCAAAAATTACATCTTTCCCAAGAAACATACAGAAACGCTCTCCAAGATCAAACTTGATGGATAAAAGGAGCCATGTGATATGATATTGTGAGAGAAGAAAATAGGTTTGACAATTTGGGAACAAAAGGTGTCATCCAGGGAAGTGATGCACTAGCAAATTTAGGTGACTTAATAAAAGAATATACCATGTTTTAAGAAATCATTTTAAGAGGAAAGAAGCAGGTGGTGCCAGCAATGCCAATTTACTGTGAACATCCTGTGCTTTTTAGTATGCTAGTGCTTTATTAACAGCAAAATCATTCAGATAAGAGCAAATAATATTGTGGAACATAAACCAGATGTGACAATTTTATATTAAAACTAAAAATAAAGAATGCATTAGGAAGAAAAGTGGAATACCAGGGATAAGAGAACATTTAATTAATATATGGTACACTTATCTTATGGTCAAGTCCGTAATATTTTCTGTGAATTTTTGAGATTAATTTATAATTTTCTAATAAGAAGCCCACAAGCTTCAATACAACACCTGCAGAAACTTCCACAAGACTGTCCACAGACAAACCTCAAATTAGCTAGAAAGAAAGGTTTCAGTCACCGAAAATTTAGGTTTAAGCTAGTCTTAAGCCAGTTTCAATAAAAGGCTCTAACAACTGAATTTGCACTCCCATATGGAAGGAACTTCATATTAACATTAAGTGTCCTCAGATGAAGCCCAAGCCTTCACACTTAAACGAAGCAACTAAGCAGGATGGTAAACACTGAATCAGATGAAGGCAAACAGAAATGCACCAAGAAGCAAAGAACACACCTCTGGTACAGAGGGAAATTCCAGCTAATCACTTACTACATGTTCCAAATTTATGATGTTTTCTCACCTTTTTTCACTGTTTTGCCATAAAAACTACTGAATCAACATGCCCGATGTAAGGCAAAACCAGTCAACCATTTAATAAGTGTGTTGGTTCTGCTACCAAAAACCAGGGGGTTTTGGTAGGAGGGGGGCCACAGAGGTGGCTTCTGTGAGAAGCTGCCAGAAGTCTCCACCATGTCCAGCAGAGCCAATCCCTGGTGGCTCTGAAGATGGACACGCCACTGGCCAAGGCTGGGCCAATTAGAGAGGCTGGTAACGCCTCTGTGATAACATATTTAAGAAGAAACCAAAACAAAGGTGAGGGTACAGTTTTTTCCTAGCTGGATAAGAGGAGGAGGTGAGAACATGTGAGGGAACCAACATGGAGACACCAGGGTCAGTGGAGAAGGAGGGGCAGGAGGTGCTCCAGGCGCTGGAGCCGAGATTCCTCTGCTGTAGAGGAATTCCTTGTGAACAGGGGCATAGGATACCCCAGGAGAGCTTGGGCACCCCAGGGCTGTTGCAGAAGTACCCCTGACGGGGCCTCAGGCTGAAGATAGGCTTGCAAGGCACCTGCCAGCCGGCAGCCTTGAACAGCCTTGGGAAAAGGTATACACTGGTCAGCTCCCCTGCTGCATAGAGGCTTTCTCGTGGGAAAGGGGTGTGAACTTTGCAAAGTATAAGTTGGTGTAAGTAAACAATAAAACTAGAGCACGATGCTCAAATCATATCTGTGTTCGAGTCGTGACTCTGGCTGGTTCCCCTGCACCCGGGAACCCCTCCCCTGCTAAACTCTGCAGGGCGTGGTGAAGACCATGGTGAAGCAGCTGTGCCCCTGCAGCCCGTGGGGGTCCATGGGGGATGCAGAGACCCACCTGCAGCCCGTGGGAGAGGGGCCCATGCTGGAGCCGGTGGACGCCTGGAGGAGGCTGTGTTATGAATGGAGAGGTGAGACCTTGGACAAATCCCTGCCTTTGACAGGTTTCTGGCAGTAGACAGCAGCTTTACTGAGGTGGCCAGCACCCCAAAACCCACTCTCGCTTGCAAGTTCTTAATAATGACCGATTGGGCCTAATACAACATGAATTATTCATTTGCATAGACCAAGGAAAACAGACATAAGACTTAAAACAGACTACATACTTCATAGGAATAAAACAAAAGAACTACTAGTAGATAAAATACAGTGCACGATAAAGGTACCTATATTACAGCTAGCAAAGAAATAGTATAGATTAGGATTCAATGTATCTTACCATCACATTGCTGATGGGGCGCACATAGAATTCTTCCTTTCAATTCCCTGGGAAAATAACTGCGGAGCTCATGCCCAAGCTCTCAGAAGAAGTCCTCTTCACATTTCCAGGGTGTGTGTAGGAGGCTTCTAGCTCCATGGAAATTTGTGTAGCTTTTACAGTTGTAAAAGTAGTGCCTTTTCAGTCAGAAATCTCTGGCTTATCTCCCCACACCTGTTCTCACGCTCAGTTGTTTATTGGGAGTTCTATTCCTGGTGCCAGAAGAAATTACTCACTGGCTCCTGACACTTACTAGTCAGAAAGATGGCCTTGGTTATGTCATCACTTCATGTGGGGGAGAGAATGTCCTGAGCTGTCGCACCAGCTGCAGAGGAGCCCTTCTGTGGTAGGGGAGATGTCCTGCTACAGGCTGTGATCCAATGGGAGACCCAGTGGAGAGAGGGGGCCCCTGCTTTCAAGCATGTAGCAGCCTGTCCTTGGAGGACTGCACCCTATGGAAGAGTGACCCATGCCACAGCAGTTTTGGGAAGACTGTTTGCCCAAGGGAGATACTCACATTGCAGCAGGTTTGGCAGGACTGCTGCTCGTGAGATTGAAACCACGCTGGAGAAGTTCATGAAGAACTGTCTCCCATGAGAAGGGACCCTACAGTGTAGCAGTGGAAGGATTCCTCTGCCTGAGCAGCAGAAGAAAACCTGGAGTGACAAACTGACCAAACCCCCCACATCCTGTCTCCCTGCACTGTCAATGGGAAGGAGGGAGGGGATGGGGAAAAAAAAGGTGTTTCTAAGGGCTTATTTTACTTCTCATTACCCTCCTCTGATTTTGTTAGTAATAAACTCACTTTGTACATCTAAATTAAGCCTGTTTTGCCCTTGGAGTGTTATCTCCCGGTCCTTATCTCAACTCACGAACACTTCATTTAATTTTTTTCTCTCCTCTGCCCAGCTGTAGCAGGGGAGGGCAAGTGAGTGGCTTTCAAGGGTGCCTGGCATTTGGCCAGTGTCAAACCGTGACACTTAGCCCCCGACTTTGTCAATGGTTTATGCCTAAAAGATTTTATAGGTGTAATTGAACTTTTATACGACTTTGTCCTTCAGGATTAAGGATGTTAAATCAAACACATTCATATAAATATTACAACTAATGATGATAATGGTAAGATAAAAACACCTTAAACAGAATTATTTATTAAATAGTATAAGAGCTAAGACCACTACAGTTTAGAATCAATATTGAAGAAATTATATTAAAGCTTGCAAAAACAATTATTAAGAAAAAATAAATGTTACTTATGCATACCAACGCCGGTGTGCTCTCTCAGCTGGCAGCCTGCGCAGGGTGAGCGCCCTGTTAGCAGGGAGTGCACACCAACTGGAGAGAAGGACCCCCTGTGGGCCTTTGGGACCAGAGCTGCCCTGTAAGTCGAGGCCAGTGCCCTGGAGTCCCAGGTGCTTTGCAAACCAGGCACTGCCTCAAGCCCCCTGTAAGCAGGGGTGCAGCCTCTTTGGCCACTGCTTTACATGCTCAGCGTCATTTGCCCAGAGGGTCTGGCTCCCAGCACCAGATGGGACTGCACCAGACATTGCTATGGTGAGACAAGCTGAAGCTGGAGGGTTCTGTGGAGCTGGAGGGTCTGCCGGTGGGTGGGTGGTGGTGTGGGGAGCTCCCTCTGGGAGTGTTGGGTCATGGTTCCCTTCAGGCACAGGAGCTGGTGCTTCTCAGGCCTAAATGTGTCCTTCTTCCTTGGCGGAAGCCATGGGATTGAGAGGCAAGAGTGAGCAAGAAGGGCAGTGGCTTTGAGCTCAAGAAGGGGCACAAGAAAGGCCCTCTGGGCAAAGGGCATACCGAGCATGGCTGGGGCACAGAGATGTAAGAGAGTGGTGGGCACCTTCAGGGTGCTGTGGCTGGCTTTGCACAGAGTGACCTTGCTGTAAGCAGGGCAGGATCTTCGCTTCCCTGCCATTGGCCTATTGCCGTGCCGCTCCTTTGGCTGCCCGGAGACAGGGACAAACCTGTAAAGGAGGGTGAGAGCATCTGTCTCTGCACCTGACGGGAAATGGAGCTCTCCTGGCTATCAGCTCACCCTCCAAGCAGGGCAGGGACTTTTCTGCAGCTGCGATGGCTTTCTGCCTGCTGCTGGCCCCAGCCAGTATGGCCCCCTGTAGTCAGGGTGCATCACAGCCTTTGTCCCTTGGAAAGCCCTGAAGCCCCCTAGGGTATTGAGGCCACTCTTGCCTCCCTATAGTGCCTAAGAATGCAGCAAGGGCTTAGGCTGAGACCTGCCAGGGGACAAGGGACTGTGGCCTCAGGACTGGTAGCACCAGTGTGGGGCAGCTGTGCCACTGGGGCCAGGTCCATGTTACCAAGGGAGTCACAGCATTCCCTGTGTCGCGGTGGCTGGTTGAGCTGCTGGAGCCCTGTGGAAAACTGATCCGGGAGGCTGCATCTGCTGGGGCCACCTGCGGGCAACAGCTCTCCTCCG